>NC_139933.1:0-165000 GCF_963514095.1 Eutrigla gurnardus
GAACAACCCTAAAGACAACAATAACCAATAATAAAACCAAAAACGGATTTATTTAACACGTCTGAAGAGACACTAACCCATAACAACCTGAAAGACGACCACAACAACAACAATGACAACAAAACCAAAAGGGATTATTATTCAATTGTGTATTTTATTTATTATTAATTCAATACAGCACTTTCCGTCCTGTTCAGCTTCCGGTCAAACGCCGTCCGGCCGTGGTCAGCTTGGCTGCCGCGAAGAGGTAATCTCTGTTGCTCGGGTGTTTATGTCGGATCTGGGCCGTGGTCAGCTCGGCTGCCGCGAAGAGCTCGTCTCTGTTGCTCCAGTGTTCAGGTCGGGACTGTTGCTGAGTAGTGATTATGGCAGAAGATTCATTTAATTAATTATTGAATTATTGAATTAAGTGTTTAATTGATTATTTAATTAATTGTATAACAATCCTTCAAGCAAATTCCCTCCAAAAAAGTCTAAACAGCATCTCAAACAGGAAACCACAATCATGACTGCTCTGCTCTTCTGGAATCACTGCACGAGGGACTCGGACTGGGACATCTGGATCTGGAAAGACAGGATCTGTTACTCATCATCCTCACTACGGACCTGGAACGCACACACGCTCACCTGGCCACTGCTTCACCACATGCGTCACATTTCACGCCCTCCCGCCCCTCCTCCGCTCCTCGGCTGGAGGGAGCGCGTAGGGCCCCAGAGGAGCCTAGACGGGCGGGGGAGCGTTCTTGATGTAGACACATCACCGCTCTTTATCTCTGGTTTAGCTTCTTAGGTCTTCACATCTCACATTCTCGTCACATCGCCCTCCCGCCCCTCCTCCGCTCCTCGGCTGGAGGGAGCGCGTAGGGCCCCAGAGGAGCCTAGACGGGCGGGGGAGCGTTCTTGATGTAGACACATCACCGCTCTTTATCTCTGGTTTAGCTTCCTAGGTCTTCACATCTCACATTCTCGTCACATCGCCCTCCACTCCTCGGCTGGTGTGTGCTGGGAGGGCCCCAGAGGAGCCTTAACTCCTATCCCTCACCCTGACCTCTAACCCTGACCCTAACCATCACCCTGACCTCTAATCCTAACCCTAACCACCTGACCCTAAACCTAACTCTTCTTGTATGATGCCAACATCCAATAACGTGTCCTGACCCTCAGTTTTCCACCACCATGCCTGTCCTCAACGCCTCACTCACTCCTCAGGTCTAAGTTCATCTGGCGGGGGAGACTTGAACGACAGGCGCCGGCCAGTGCCATGCCTTGGTGCTCCATTCAACTGCGAAGTCGTTGGACGACGCGGGGAGCTCCATGTGTCTTTTCTCTATACCTAACCCTAACCCTAACCCTAAACTACTGAACGACCCTAAAGACAACAATAACCAATAACAAAACCAAAAATGGATTTATTTAACAGGTCTGAAGAGACACTAACCCTTAACAACCTGAAAGACAACAACAACAATAATGACAACAAAACAAAAAGAGAGTTATTTAAGTAATTGGCTTATTATTCAATTGTGTATTTTATTTATTATTAAGTTAATACAGCACTTTCCGTCCTGTTCAGCTTCCGGTTAAACACCGTCCAGCCGTGGTCAGCTTGGCTGCCGCGAAGAGGTAATCTCTGTTGCTTGGGTGTTCATGTCGGATCTGGGCCGTGGTCAGCTCGGCTGCCGCGAAGAGCTCGTCTCTGTTGCTCCAGTTTTCAGGTCGGCACGGTTGCTGAGTAGTGATTATGGCATTAGGTTAATTTAATTCATTATTCAATTGAGTGTTTAATTGATTATTTATTTAATTAATTTTTATAACAATCCTTCAAGTAAATTCCCTCCAAAAGGTTGAAAAAGCAGCTCAAACAGGAAACCACAATCATGACTGCTCTGCTCTTCTGGAATCACTGCACGAGGGACTCGGACTGGGACATCTGGATCTGGAAAGGCAGGATCTGTTACTCATCATCCTCACTACGGACCTGGAACACACACACGCGCACACACACACACGCACGCTCACCTAGCCACTGCTTCACCACATCCGTCACATTTCACGCCCTCCCGCCCCTCCTCCGCTCCTCGGCTGGAGGGTGCGCGTAGGGCCCCAGAGGCGCCTCAACGGGTGGGGGAGGGTTCTTGATGTAACCACATCACCCCTCCTTATCTCTGGTTTAGCTTCTTAGGTCTTCACATGTCACATCTCACATTCACGTCACATCGCCCTACCGCCCCTCCTCCGCTCCTCGGCTGGAGGGTGCGCGTAGGGCCCCAGAGGCGCCTCAACGGGTGGGGGAGGGTTCTTGATGTAACCACATCACCCCTCCTCATCTCTGGTTTAGCTTCTTAGGTCCTCACACTCCACACCTCACATTCCTCTCGGGAACTTCGTCACATCTCCCTCCCACCCCTCCTCCGCTCCTCGGCTGGAGGGCCACAGAGGAGCCTTAACTCCTAACCCTGACCCTGACCTCTAATCCTAACCATCACCCTGACCTCTAATCCTAACCCTAACCACCTGACCCTAAACCTAACTCCTCTTGTATGATGCCAACATCCAATAACGTGGTCTGACCCTCAGCATTCCACCACCATGCCTGTCCTTAACACCTCACTCACTCCTCAGGTCTAAGTTCAGCTGGCTGGGGAGACTTGAACGACAAGCGCCGGCCAGTGCCATGCCTTGGTGCTCCATTCAACTGCGAAGTCGTTGGACGACGCGGGGAGCTCCATGTGTTCTTTCTCTATACCTAACCAGCCAGAGCCTTCGGACTGACTTGTCTCCTTGCAATCCTAAATGACTTAGACCTGGCATTACTCTCCTCTTCTGGGACACATACTCCATCCTGGTTCTCTTAAGGGTCCACCTACCCCAGATTATTAAGGTAAAACACTCCCTGTATGACCATTATATGTACTTCTGGTGAACCTGAAGAGGACGAGCCGGACACTCCTGGATGCACGGGACCTCATAATATCAAGTTGGCTTTGATCTGAACCCTCTAGCACCTTCAGAAGGCAAGTTATTCCCAAAACACACATTTTAACAGCAAAGCATGCTGGGTAAATAACAAAAACGCTCATTTCTCCTTATTTTACCACCATTTGATGATTAAAAACCTCATTAAGACTGTTAAATAAACTACTCTCAACAAAGTAAGAATACTTTTATACCAACTGCAATGAATAATGTACTTCTGGTGAACCTGAAGAGGACGAGCCGGACACTATTGGATGCACGGGACCTCATAATACCAAGTGGGCGTTGATTCTAACCCTCTAGCACCTTCAGAAAGCAAGTTATTCCCAAAATGCAGATTTCAACAGCAAAGCATGCTGGGTAAACAACAAAAACGCTAATTTCCCCTTATTTTACCACCATTTGTTGATTTAAAAAACCTCAATTACACTGCTAAATAAACTACTCTCAACAAAGTAAGAATACTTTTATACCAACTGCAAAAAATAACAGAAAACTAATTTTTCCTGCTTGCACCATGACTGTAATCAACGTTGCAGAACTTGACCTAAGGAAACTAAGCACTGGAGTGGACATGGATCAACAGCATCCTCTGGTGGTCGTGCGGTGTATGGGACACATGGGGATCATTGAGAATAAACAGACTTCAACTCTGTTCAGCCAGGCCGGGGCTACCTAGCGGTGTTAACAACTGGTCTGGTTTAAACAGTAGGTAAGTATTCACCTCCATTTAGCTTTTCTCCCCTATTTATACTAGACTGAATAAATCTAAATTAAAGTCAATTTAAATTAGATTAAATATACAGTTAAAAATGAGGTTTAAACACCAGACTGATGATAACCTGACTGCAAGCCTAAAACCAACCCGACTTATTTATTTATTTATCTTCTACCTGTTACTCATTTATGAAATGATAAATAATAATTAATTAATTAATTAATTAATGATTAATTCCGGATATGAAGGAAAAACGTCAGTTCAAACAGGAAACCACAATCATGGCTGCTCGGCGCTTCTGAAATCACTGCACGAGGGACTCGGACTGGGACATCTGGATCTGGAAAGGCAGGATCTGCTACTCATCATCCTCACTACGGACCTGGAACACACTCACCTGGCCACTCTTCATAACATTACCGCCCCTCCTGCACAGGCCTGCAGGTGGGGAGGGATGGGATTCAGAAAGCCTAACGCCAACCCGGCTTATTTATTTATCTACTATCTATTATTCGTTTATGAAATAATAAAAAATAAATAAATAATTAATTACTAAATAATAATAAATAAATAAAAATATAATAATAAAATATATAAAAAATATAATCATAAAATAATATAATAATAAACAAATCAATTAATAAATAACTATAAAAAATAAATAAATAAATAATTATTTAATGATTAATTCTGGATAAAAGGAAAAGCAGAATAACACCTGATTGGCAATAAGACAGACACACTCTCCGGAACTGATCAATCTGGGGAGGGCCACCCCTGGGTGAGGGTGTCTAGTGATAAATGGCCGAAACGCCCAATGATCCCGGGGACCACTACTGATGATGTGTCCGAAATCATATAATTATTCAACAGGAAAACTCAATCCCAACATTTGAAAAAACTAAAGGACAACAAGTTTAAAGAAAACGAGAATAATAATAAGCATAATAATAATAATAATAATAATAATAACAGATTTCATTAAAATCTCTTTCAAGAAAAATCCTTCAAAAAGACTTAAAAGTCAGTTCAAACAGGAAACCACAATCATGGCTGCTCTGCTCTTCTGGAATCACTGCACGAGGGACTCGGATTGGGACATCTGGATCTGGATCTCTATCCCTCACCCTGACCTCTATACCTAACCCTAACCTTAACCCAATGATCCTGGGATCCACTACTGATGATGTGTCCAAAATCATATAATTATTCAACAGGAAAACTCAATCCCGACAACATTTGAAAAAACTAAAGGACAACAAGCTTACAGGAACAAAACTACTGAACGACCCTAAAGACAACAATAACCAATAACAAAACCAAAAATGGATTTATTTAACAGGTCTGAAGAGACACTAACCCTTAACAACCTGAAAGACAACAACAACAATAATGACAACAAAACAAAAAGAGAGTTATTTAAGTAATTGGCTTATTATTCAATTGTGTATTTTATTTATTATTAAGTTAATACAGCACTTTCCGTCCTGTTCAGCTTCCGGTTAAACACCGTCCAGCCGTGGTCAGCTTGGCTGCCGCGAAGAGGTAATCTCTGTTGCTTGGGTGTTCATGTCGGATCTGGGCCGTGGTCAGCTCGGCTGCCGCGAAGAGCTCGTCTCTGTTGCTCCAGTTTTCAGGTCGGCACGGTTGCTGAGTAGTGATTATGGCATTAGGTTAATTTAATTCATTATTCAATTGAGTGTTTAATTGATTATTTATTTAATTAATTTTTATAACAATCCTTCAAGTAAATTCCCTCCAAAAGGTTGAAAAAGCAGCTCAAACAGGAAACCACAATCATGACTGCTCTGCTCTTCTGGAATCACTGCACGAGGGACTCGGACTGGGACATCTGGATCTGGAAAGGCAGGATCTGTTACTCATCATCCTCACTACGGACCTGGAACACACACACGCGCACACACACACACGCACGCTCACCTAGCCACTGCTTCACCACATCCGTCACATTTCACGCCCTCCCGCCCCTCCTCCGCTCCTCGGCTGGAGGGTGCGCGTAGGGCCCCAGAGGCGCCTCAACGGGTGGGGGAGGGTTCTTGATGTAACCACATCACCCCTCCTTATCTCTGGTTTAGCTTCTTAGGTCTTCACATGTCACATCTCACATTCACGTCACATCGCCCTACCGCCCCTCCTCCGCTCCTCGGCTGGAGGGTGCGCGTAGGGCCCCAGAGGCGCCTCAACGGGTGGGGGAGGGTTCTTGATGTAACCACATCACCCCTCCTCATCTCTGGTTTAGCTTCTTAGGTCCTCACACTCCACACCTCACATTCCTCTCGGGAACTTCGTCACATCTCCCTCCCACCCCTCCTCCGCTCCTCGGCTGGAGGGCCACAGAGGAGCCTTAACTCCTAACCCTGACCCTGACCTCTAATCCTAACCATCACCCTGACCTCTAATCCTAACCCTAACCACCTGACCCTAAACCTAACTCCTCTTGTATGATGCCAACATCCAATAACGTGGTCTGACCCTCAGCATTCCACCACCATGCCTGTCCTTAACACCTCACTCACTCCTCAGGTCTAAGTTCATCTGGCGGGGGAGACTTGAACGACAAGCGCCGGCCAGTGCCATGCCTTGGTGCTCCATTCAACTGCGAAGTCGTTGGACGACGCGGGGAGCTCCATGTGTCCTTTCTCTATACCTAACCAGCCAGAGCCTTCGGACTGACTTGTCTCCCTGCAAGCCTCTTTGACTTAGACCTGGCATAACTCTCCTCTTCTGGGACCCATACTCCATCCTGGTTCTCTTAAGGGTCCACCTACCCCAGATAATTAAGGTAAAACACTCCCTGTATGACCATTAATGTACTTCTGGTGAACCTGAAGAGGACGAGCCGGACACTACTGGATGCACGGGACCTCGTAAAACCAAGTTGGCTTTAATCCTAACCCTCTAGCACCTTCAGAAGGCAAGTTATTCACAAAACACACGTTTTAACAGCAAAGCATGCTGGGTAGAAAACCAAAACGCTAATTTCCCCTTATTTTAACCACCATTTGATGTTAAAAAAAACCTCATAACTGCTAAATAAACTACTCTCAACAAAGTAAGAATACTTTTATACCAACTGCAAGAAATAATGTACTTCTGGTGAACCTGAAGAGGACGGGCCGGACTCTACTGGATGCACGGGACCTCCTAAAACCAAGTCGGCTTTGATCCTAACTCTCTAGCACCTTCAGAAGGAAAGTTATTCACAAAACACACATTTTAACAGCAAAGCATGCTGGGTAGAAAACAAAAACGCTAATTTCTCCTCATTTTAACCACAATTTGATGTTAAAAACCTCATTAACTGCTAAATAAACTACTCTCAACAAAGTAAGCAGACTTTTATACCAACTGCAAAAAATAAAAGAAAACTAATTTTGTCTGCTTGCACCATGACAGAAAGTAATGTTGCAGTTCATGACTTCAGGAACTAAGCTCTGGACTGGATATGGATTAACAGCATCTCCTGGTGGTCGAGCGGTGTATGGGACACACAGGGGGATCATTTTGAATAAACAGGCAGACTTTCAACCTGTTGGGCCAGGCCAGAGCTACCTAGCGGTGTTAACAACTGGTCTGGTTTAAACAGTTGGTAAGTATTCACCTCCATTAACCTTTTCTCCCCTGTTTGTACAACTAATACCTACTGGACGGATTCAATCTTAATTAAAGTCAAATTAAATTAGATTAAATATACGGTTAAAAATGAGGTTTAAACACCAGACTGATGATAACCTGACTGCAAGCCTAACGCCAACCCGGCTTATTTATTTATCTACTATCTATTATTCATTTATGAAATAATACAGAATAAATAATAAATAAATAGTAATTAATTAATGATTAATTCCAGATAAAAGGAAAAACGGAATAACACCTGATTGGCAATAAGACAGACACACTCTCCGGAACTGATCAGCTGGAGAGGGCCCCCCCCCGGGTGAGGGTGTCTAGTGACAATGGCCGAAACGCCCGATGATCCTGGGGTCCACTACTGATGATGTGTCCGAAATCATATAATTACTCAACAGCAAAACTCAATCCCGACAACATTTGAAAAAACTAAAGGACAACAAGCTTAAAGGAACAAAACTACTGAACAACCCTAAAGACAACAATAACCAATAATAAAACCAAAAACAGATTTATTTAACACGTCTGAAGAGACACTAACCCTTAACAACCTGAAAGACGACCACAACAACAACAATGACAACAAAACCAAAAGGGATTATTATTCAATTGTGTATTTTATTTATTATTAATTCAATACAGCACTTTCCGTCCTGTTCAGCTTCCGGTCAAACGCCGTCCGGCCGTGGTCAGCTTGGCTGCCGCGAAGAGGTAATCTCTGTTGCTCGGGTGTTTATGTCGGATCTGGGCCGTGGTCAGCTCGGCTGCCGCGAAGAGCTCGTCTCTGTTGCTCCAGTGTTCAGGTCGGGACTGTTGCTGAGTAGTGATTATGGCAGAAGATTCATTTAATAAATTATTGAATTATTCAATTAAGTGTTTAATTGATTATTTAATTAACTGTATAACAATCCTTCAAGCAAATTCCCTCCAAAAGGTCTAAACAGCAGCTCAAACAGGAAACCACAATCATGACTGCTCTGCTCTTCTGGAATCACTGCACGAGGGACTCGGACTGGGACATCTGGATCTGGAGAGGCAGGATCTGTTACTCATCATCCTCACTACGGACCTGGAACACACACACGCACACACGCTCACCTGGCCACTGCTTCACCACATTCGTCACAGTTCACGCCCTCCCGCCCCTCCTCCGCTCCTCGGCTGGAGGGAGCGCGTAGGGCCCCAGAGGAGCCTAGACGGGCGGGGGAGCGTTCTTGATGTAGACACATCACCGCTCTTTATCTCTGGTTTAGCTTCTTAGGTCTTCACATCTCACATTCTCGTCACATCGCCCTCCCGCCCCTCCTCCGCTCCTCGGCTGGAGAGTGCGTGTAGGGCCCCAGAGGAGCCTAGACAGGCGGGGAGGGTTCTTGATGTAGACACATCACCCCTCTTTATCTCTGGCTTAGCTTCTTAGGTCTTCACATCTCACATTCTCGTCACATCGCCCTCCCGCTCCTCGGCTAGAGGGCCCCAGAGGAGCCTTAACTGCTATCCCTCACCCTGACCTCTAACCCTTACCCTAACCATCACCCTGACCTCTATACCTAATCCTAACCACCTGACCCTAAACCTAACTCCTCTTGTATGATGCCAACAGCCAATAACGTGTCCTGACCCTCAGTATTCCACCACCATGCCTGTCCTCAACGCCTCACTCACTCCTCAGGTCTAAGTTCATCTGGCGGGGGAGACTTGAACGACATGCGCCGGCCAGTGCCATGCCTTGGTGCTCCATTCAACTGCGAAGTCGTTGGACGACGCGGGGAGCTCCATGTGTCCTTTCTCTATACCTAACCCTAACCCTAACCCTTCCTGTGAAAGACAACATTACCCATAATTAATGGCGCGCTCCGGTCAAAATGGCGGCCTAGTTACCGCCTTAAAGGTGTACTTACCTGCATCGACCGCGAGAGACACTCACACCTGAGTGGATGTGCTACTCACCACGCACCGAAGCTGCACAATTACCGGACTTTCTACATGAGCTCTTTCATCATTCCTTTCTCTAATATTGACAAGTTATTTCCTGAAGAAGGTTCTGCCACAGAACCGAAACGTCGACCACATAACTTGTCATTCTCCGCCCGCGTGAGTACGCTCTATTGCAGACACAGTGTCGCTCGCCATTAGGGCCTTACACGTGCTGTTTTATTAGCGTGTTAGCCACGGGGCCTAAAGCTAATTTATGCTACGCTATCTGTTGCTAATTCATTGCTATTTCACCGCTAATTCATCGTTATTCATCGTTTATTCACTGCTCCGCCATTATGACTATTCTCGAACGAGACAGAGATGAAGGTTGGACAGTAGTTGAACGCCGTCGTGGCCGCCAGCCACACCGCGAACGTCAGCCTTCTCCCAGGCATGACTCTCGACACCGTTATCAACCGTCCTACGCGGATATTGTCCGTGATAATGACGTAACTGTACGGGAAGCTTCTCCCCGACGCCAGTACAGGCGGGAATTCCCCAGTCTCCGCCGTCCTTCTCCCGTACGAGACGCGGATAGAACACGGGACGAACATTACCCGCCACGTGTACAAGGCCGTACGCCCGTCTTACGTGACTACGACGAAGTCCAGCGTGACGACGTCCCCCGACGCACATCCCGGCGGGAATCCCCTGACCGGCATCGTTCGCCACATAAGCAGGCTGTACCCGTTAACCGGAACCGTTACTCGCAACGTCAACAACACCCGACCGTACGGATCGATGACGTGGCCACGCGCGTAGATGTCCCCCCACGGATGACCCGTAGGGACTCCCCAGACCGCCACCGTCCTTCCTACGTGTATGACACACATAACACGACCCAACACCGGCCCGTTCATAGGAATTACGTGTATTAAACCATCAGCACCTACTGATGAGACCACTAAACGCATACAGGATAACGCTAAAAACTGGGAAAGTTCCACTTTAACTATCCTACGCGAACACTACCAAAGCGCGCTAGAAACGGAAATTGCGCAGTTTGTGTCTCTCTCTACTCTTGAGTACCAGGACCCCCTCCAGGTGGCGACCATCTGGGCCAGACGCAGCTTGGGCAACCGCCTCCTACCTGAAACCCTGCAAAGGGCTGAGACTATGCTGGCAGCGTTCCTGGCGATCCACGAGACCACCGACGAGGACTCTGACATCGTTCCAGACAGAACCGCCATCGACCACATCATCACGTCCCTCAGAGCACGGTCTGAGCCACCGGTGACCTCGCGGGGATCCTCTACACAGCCTACTAGAAGGACTGCGGGACCTGTTACCTCCCAGAGACCTCCACAACCATCGGCTAAGAGTACTGCGGGACCAGTGACAACGCAGAGACCTTCTCAACCTACCGGCAGCGACTCTGCGGGACCTGAGACCGTCCGGGGACTCCCTCAACGTCCTCGACCATCTCGTACGGCGGGACCTGAGATCCTCCAGAGACCTCCGAGACCCCCACAACCACCACACGAGGACACAGCGGGACCGGGACTCCAACGGAGCCCCTCCCAGCATCCTGCCTCACCCAGGACCACGCCCTCACACCCGGGGGCACTCCTGACAACACCACAGGTGCATAATCCACCCACTGTTGTCACAAACATCATCCAGGCCGACGCGGTTACCCCTATGCCACTGGGGGCCGCCCCGGAAAAGGACACCCCCCCTACAGGGCCCAACACTGGCTGGTTTGCCGCCCCAGAAGGGGAAGAGGAGAACATCACCATCCCCCTGACACCGACCCCTGCTCCACGGATTCGCCGGGGACCCACCCCAAGCCGATTGACCGCATCTTTGGACACCGGAGGACCCCCTCGGACCCCTGGGGCCCCCTCTCCATCCAACATCTGCGTGCTGGGACCGGACCTGGACATCATTGAGGTACTGGAATCGGAACTGGGAGAGGAAACGACCTTGGACTCACACACTGTGCAGCCGGCCATGGAGACTAAGCGGGAGGACCCTTCAGAGATGGAGGCTATGGACCCCGACTACGCGGACGTGTGTGTAGCGGACCTCCTGGACACTTCCTCTGACTCTCGGTCCACCCCTCCGCCTCCTCCTCCTCCACCCAAGCTCATCCAGAAACTATTGCCGATGACCGGGGTGAACTTGTCCCCTATAGGGAGAAAAAAGACTCTTGTGCAAACCAAGTTGCCTCGTCTCTCCCCTCTTGAAAGCAGAGCACGCAAGCCTACCAGGCACTGCAGCACCACCAAGAAGCTTCAACACTGGTCTCTACACATCGTGAAGAAGTGGATCGTCATAGGCGACTCCAACGTCACCAGACTCCCGCCCTTCACGATTCCGGACCTGCAGATTGACGGCTTCCCAGGTGCCACGCTCAAGCATGCAGAGGCCATCATCGCCACTGCCACAAACACCGTGACAGTCGACAAGATGGTCCTCTCCTTCGGCCTCAACAACAAGGGCCAGCTGAACGGCGAAACAGCTGTTAAGGAACTGCAGAAACTCCTTAAGACTGCCAAGACCAGGTTTCCTCACGCTGAGATCCTGATCCCGGAAGTGAACTTTTCTAAAGCACTCCCACACAAGGAGCAGACCCTCCTGACCCACCTCAACCAACACATCTCCACCAACTGTGGGTTCATTGAGGCTCTGCCCCAGCAAGACTTTAATACCGAAAGGGACATGATTCACTGGACTCGCTCCACGGCAGTTAATGTCTCCGAGCACTGGATCAAGTACCTAAACTAGACTTCCCCACAAGCCTGTCTAATCAGGAGGGGAATAGGACTGATTCTAGCAACACGAACATTATGAACAATAAAACTGTCATTGTGTTAGCTAAGAACTTTAAACTGTCTGAGGCTGAATTCTCTTTACTGAACAGGGGCCTCTCCTTCATCCCTACAGAGGGTTGTCACAAGCATGTCAGAGAACAGTCTCGATTTGATCTACAAACTTACCATAGGAAGTTGAAACTCGCTGTGTATTTCCAGGACAAGCCGGACTCGGAACCGCCGCCCTTCACGCCTGCATCCACCTGGACTCCTCCTCCTGGAAAGACCCACCCAGCCGTCAATGCACTTATTAAGGCAGACATTGTACAGTTTGACACTGATTTTAAGGTTATTCCGGTTAAACCTAATCTCCTCCCTGCAGAAGTGGAGGCTCTCAAACGTCTTTGTCATAACAAGCATATTGTTATCAAACCGGCAGATAAGGGCAGTGCGATCACCATTATGGACCGGTCTCAATACTTGTGGGAGGGCTATAGGCAGCTTAACGATAGCACTTACTACACTAAGCTTCCTAAACCCATTTTCCGGGATACAATCCCCCTGGTGGCTAAGATTATCCAATCACTCGTTGATAAAAAGTTTATTAACTTCAAACAAAAGAAGTATTTACTGGGCAACTCTGTTCCGAGGGCCAGATTGTTCTATATGCTCCCCAAGATCCACAAGGATCCCACTAAATGGAGTATTCCACATGTAATCCCACCAGGGAGACCAATAGTGTCCGATTGCGACAGTGAAACTTATTACACAGCTGAGTACCTAGATCACTTCCTGACTCCTCTCTCGACTAGACACCCTAGCTACATCAAGGACACCTACGATTTTGTCCACAAGGTGAAGCAGCTCCACATCCCAGAGCAATCTATCCTCTTCACTATGGATGTTGACAGCCTCTACACCAATATTGACATTGATGAGGGCATATTAGCTATCAAAAACATCTTTGCTAAGTATCCCGATAAAAAGAGGCCGGATAAGGAGCTGCTTCAGCTGTTGGAAATTAATCTTAAGAGGAATGATTTCCAATTTGACGATAACTACTTTCTGCAGATTAAAGGCACAGCCATGGGGAAAAAGTTTGCACCTGCATATGCCAACATCTTCATGGCCCAGTGGGAGGCTTCGGCCCTGGCCGCTTGTGTTAAGAAGCCTGCACAGTACTTTCGATATCTTGATGATATCTGGGGCGTCTGGACTCATTCGAGCGAGGACTTTCAAATGTTTATACAGACATTGAACACACATAACCCCTCAATAACTTTGAAATCCACAGTGGACCAGCAATCTGTCGATTTCCTCGACACCACCACCTTCAAGCACACGGACTTCAAGGACACTCACCGCCTGGAGATCAAAGTCTTCTTCAAGGAGACAGACACTCACGCCCTCCTCCACAAAACCAGCTTTCACCCCAAACACACTTTTCAGGGTCTGGTTAAATCTCAATTACTGAGATTTAGAAGAATATGCACACTTGACACGGACTTTGAACAAGCCACCAAGGTGCTATTCTCGGTGTTGACCACCAGAGGGTACTCCAGGACATTTCTCCGGAAATGCCGGAGGGTTTTCATGGCAAAAAAGCCTATTTCAGTCGAGTCTCCCCTGCCTTTCATTGTAACCTACTCACCTTCCACTGTTAAGCTTGTTACTATGACGAAAGAGTCGTTTTCTGTGTTTTCCAGGGACAGCAAACTACTGCAGGATCACAGAATAATAGCAGCTTACAGACGGAACAGGAACCTGCAAGACAAATTAGTCAAAGCCAAAGTAAAAGTGTTAAATCCCCCCAGGACACCTGTGTTAGCCCGGTTTTTTTAAACATATTACATGGTTAAAAAACACACATAACAACGGATTACACAAAACGCTCTTTTATGGGTGTGTTAAGAGCAAAAACTGTGTCTATGTTATTATGTGCACAAACTGTGAGCTACAGTATGTCGGGGAAACCTCCAACACCCTTCTCACCAGGTTCGCTCAGCATCGCTACAACGTCCTCAGACGAAAATGCACGCACACCCACCTGGTCCACCACTTCATCCTGCACGGCTGGGAAGCGGTGAGAGCCACGGTGGTCCAGTGCGACCTGAGCTGGACCACGGCACAACGACGCCGGTGTGAGAAGGAGTGGATCGCCAGGCTTGGCATGACACACCCGGGAGGCCTGAACGAGAGGTGACCACTGCCCAACTGCGACGAGGGATGGGTCGTGCCGGGGGTGACCAGCCGTCGATGGACAGTGCATCGGACTCCGCCGCTGCTTCGCAGCGGTGGAGTCCACCACCCCCTCCTTCCCCTAACCCTAAAGACTAGCCCCATTTGTGGCTCAGACCCCAACCCCAGGACTTATCCCAATTTGGTTCCCAACCCTAATCCTAACACCAAACCCTGACTCTAGCCCGTAAGTTGGCCCCAGAGGCCCTAAATTGATTTTACCGTATATGGCCTTAACATAAACCCAAGTGGAAATGGCAAAATAAATATACGAGGTACACTAATTTGGACACCGGTTATGAGTAAAGGATGGGAGATGGGAAGAAGGAAAGGAAAGGAAGAAGGAGGAGGAATATGGATAGTAGGGTATATAAATTAAATATAATTTGATAAGGGTAAATAAATTCATTTTTAATACAAACACAATAAATACAAATTGAAAGGGTAAACAAATTCATCTTTATTGCAAACACAGGGAATATAAAAACATATCCAATACATAAACACAAATTGGCTGAACACAAATTGTTTCGTACGGAGGCGGAGTATAAAAGGGAGAGCAGAACATGAAGTGCATCAGTTTGGCGGGGAACTTCGGAGGAGCAACATCTCCCCAGAGAAACTCAATTACTTACCGATACTTACCTGTATGATGGCAACCTGAAGAAGTCCGAATCAAGACGAAACGTCGACGCCACATGCAGAAGAAAAACAAGGTTAACCAACTCAAACAAGGGAGGGAATTATTTAAAAAAAACAACATGATGCCAAACAAAAAAGTTAAAAACAACAAAAAAATAGTAAACACAATGAAAACAAGAAAAAGAGTGGTGTATTAAAACATATAAGTTATACTTGATATAAAATTTAATTTGATGATAAATAAACTCAACTAGATAAAACAAATACGTTATTATATATATACACCGCGACAACAAACCCAATTAGAGGTGATGGGGAGGGGCGTCTGATCATCCCCCATGTACAAGATGGACCGTGCACCTTTGGGGGGACAGGTAGTGCACCTGTCTCTATTTCTTTCCTCTAACCTAACCCTACACAATTTGGACCCCATCACGCCCCACTGCAGACCCACGGTGCTTAGGGAAGTGAGACACCTCACCCTGTCCACTTTCCCTAACCCTAACCACTCCATCTCCACACCTAACCCTAATTACGGGGTAGGACGGATCCTTCTCCACCCGTGTTCGACCCCAGTCACACGACCTGGATGACGATCTGGTGGGTTTGGATCCACGGACTAGTCCAGACTCCCTGAGCCCAACCATAAGCCGCCATCCACTGTATTTGGAACTTATAAAAACACACACTCAGACATCGCATGGATGTAACAACATTTTTTATTAATACACATAAAAAACAACTATTTACAGTAGAACAATTAATATATAAATACAAGCATGTATTATTATTATTGTTGTTCATACACTATGTCCATGTTGAATGCCTAAACGTGATGTTTAGCTCTCTTCCAGGAAACTGCTGGCGCGTTAGCTCCCTTCCAGGACCTGTGAGGATATCCCGTGTCCTCCGAGCACCGCCATCTTGGTTTTCCTGCGAAAAACGACATTACCCACAGTCAATGGCGCGCTTTAAACAAAATGGCGGACTGGTTACCGCCTTTCACGGTTTACTTACCTGCAGTGACCACAAGAGACACTCACACCTGAGTGGACGTGCTGCTCATTACGCACCGTAGCTGCACGATTCCCGGATATTCTACACGAGCTCGTTCATCATTCTTTTCCTAAATATAGACAAGTTATTTCCTGAAGAAGGTTCTGCCATAGAACCGAAACGTCGACCATGTAACTTGTCATTCTCTGCCCGCGTGAGTACGCTCTATTGCAGACACAGTGTCGCTCGCCATTATTGCTGTGCACGTACTGTTTTATTGTAGCGTGTTAGCCACGGGGCCTAAGCTAGCTAACACCATCGTTATCTACGGCTATTTCACCGTTTATTCACCGTTATTTCACCGTTTGTGCACCGTTATTCCACTATGACTATTCTCGAACGAGACAGAGACGACGGCTGGACGGTAGTTAAGCACCGTCGCGGCCGCCAGACACAACGTGAGCGCCAGCCTTCTCCTAGGCATGATTCCCGGCGCCACCACCAACCGTCTTACGCGGATATTGTCCGTGATAACGACATAATTTTACGGGAAGCTTCTCCCCGATGCCAGTACAGGCGGGAATTCCCTAGCCTCCGCCGTCCTTCTCCCGAACGAGACGCGGACACAACACGGGATATATATCACCCGCCACGTACACAAAACCGGGCACCCTCCGTGCGTGACGACGACGAGGTCAAGCGCGACGACGTTCCCCGACGCACATCCCGGCGGGATTCCCCGGACCGATGCCGTTCACCACATAAGCACGATGTGCCCACTAAACGGGACCGTTACCCGCAACATCAACAACACCCGACCGTACGGATCGATGACGCGGCCACGCGAGATGATGTCCCCCGACGTACAATCCGGAGAGACTCCCCGGACCGCCGCCGTCCTCCCTACGTGTATGACACACATAGAACGACCGATCACCGGCCTGTTAATAACAACCGTCCCCGTGACGATCGCCTTTATGATAACACAACCGTTTACCGTAATGAACGTAACACATACGACCAAACTTATCGACGGGCTGACCGGTCTGATACAACCAGGCCCAGTTACCGACAGGGACGCGATCAATACCGTCCACAAAACCGATATGACAGTAACTCTTACAGACGGGAACCACGCCGTGGACCGCAACATAACCCGAGACCCTACCATACGCGGAAACCAACACGTGATCCACGTCACGACTCATCCCGCGCAGACACACGCACCGAAAGACCACTCTCTGATGACCCAGACTTCACGGTTAAAGTTTGTATCCTCCATAGGATCATTAAAGCGGTACACCATCTTAAAAACGTCTCAGAACGGGACCCTCCCGTCACCATATCTCGCACGACAAAGCATCTCGCGACGTGCATTAAGCCATCAGCGCCCACTGATGAGACAATGAAACTAATTGAGGATAACGCTAATAGTTGGGAAAGCTCCACACTGGTTATCCTACGTAATCACTACCAAAGTACCCTAGAGACTGAATTTACAAAGTTTGTTAACCTGTCCACCCTCGAGTACCAGGACCCCCTCCAGGTGGCGACTATCTGGGCCAGGCGCAGCCTGGGTAACCGTCTCCTGCCAGAAACCCTACAACGGGCTAAGACAATGCTGGCAGCTTACCTGACGATCCATGAGACCACCGATGAGGACTCTGACATCGTACCGGAGAGAATCGCCATCGACCAGATCATCACAACACTCAGGGCACGGACTGCGACACCTTTGGCTTCGCGGGGATCTTCGGTACAGCCGGCTAGAAGGACTGCGGGACCAGCTTCTTCACGGAGACCTCCTAGACCACCGAACAAAGACACTGCGGGACCAGCGACGGCGCAGAGACCTTCCCGGCCCATCGACGGAGACACTGCGGGACCTGAGACCCTCCAGAGACCCCCCCAGCGCTCTCAACCATCTCACACGGCGGGACCAGAGACCCTCCGGAGATCTCCTCGACCCCCTCAACCACCGGGGGAGGACACCGCTGAACCGGGGCCCACGCAGGGACCCCCCCAACATCCTGTACCATCAAAGACCACGCCCCCATGTCCGGGGACGCTTCTAACAACGCCGCAGGTGCACAACCCACCCACCGTTGTTACAGACATTGTCCAGACCGACGCGGTTACCCCGTTACCACAGGGGGCCGTCTCGGAAGCTGTGACCCCCACTTCAGGGCCCGCTACTGACTGGTTTGCCGCCCCAGAAAGGGTCGATCAGGACTTCACGGTCCCCTTTACACCAACCCCCGTCCCACGTGCACGGCCGGGACCCGCTTCACGCCGACGGATCACGTCTCCTGCTGCAACGACCGCCGGAGACTCCCGTGGACCCCTTCGGACCCCCGGGGCCCCTCCTACATCCCACGTCTGCGTCCTGGGACCGGACCTGGACATCATTGAAGTGCTGGAGTCAGAGATGGGAGAAGACACAGCCATGGACTCACACACTATGTTGCCGACCAAGGAGGAAATGATCGAGGGCAACCCAGAGATGGATGCAATGGACCTCGACTACGCCGACGCTTTTGAATCGGAGCTCCAGTCGTCTTCTCCGTCCCCCTCTCCTTCTCCTCCTCCTCCTGGACTCGCCCAGAGACTATCACCGAGGACCGGGAACAACTTGTCCCCCCTGGGCCGTAAGACTATGGTTCAAACCAAACTGCCTCTTCTCTCTCCCCCTGAGAGCAGAGCACGCAAACCCACTAGACATTGCAACACTACTAAGAAGCTTCAGACCTGGTCTCTACACATTGTAAAGAAGTGGGTCGTCCTGGGCGACTCGAACGTCACCAGACTCCCGCCATACACCATTTCAGACCTACAGATCGACGGCTTCCCAGGTGCCATGATCAGACATGCAGAGGCCATCCTCGCCACCGCCACGAGCACTGTGACGGTCGACAAAATGGTCCTCTCCTTCGGCCTCAACAACAAGGGCCAACTAAACGGCGAGACTGCCGTTAAAGAGCTACAGAAACTACTTAAGACTGCTAAGACCAGGTTCCCTCATGCTGAGATCCTGGTCCCAGAGATTAACTTTTCCAAAACTCTCCCACACAAGGAGCAGACCCTCCTGGCCCACCTCAATCAACACATTTCCACAAACTGTGGGTTCATTGAGGCTCTGCCCCAAGAAAACTTCAACACTGAAAGAGACATGGTTCATTGGACTCGTTCAATGGCAGTTAATGTCTCAGAGCATTGGATCAACTACCTAAATTAGACTTCCCCACAAACCTGTCTAATCAGGAGGGGAATAGCACTAACATTAACAGCACGAACATCAACAACAGTAAGAATGTGATTGTGCTGGCTAAAAACTTTCAATTGTCCGAGACCCAATTTTCCCTACTGAACAGGGGTCTTTCATTCATCCCCACAGAGGGGTGCCATAAACATGTTAGGGAACAAAGTAGATTTGATCTCCAGACTTACCACAGAAAACTGAAACTCGCTGTGTACTTCCAGGACAAGCCGGACTCGGAACCACCGCCCCTTCACACCTGCGTCGACCTGGACCCCTCCTCCTGGAAAGATCCACCCAGCCGTTAATGCACTTGTTTATGCAGACATTTCACAGTTTGATACTGAGTTCAAGGTTGTTCCTGTTAAACCTAATCTCCTTCCTGCAGAAGTGGAGGCTCTCAAACGACTTTGCCATAACAAACACATTGTTATTAAACCGGCTGACAAAGGCAGTGCGATCACCATTATGGACCGGGCCCAATACCTGTGGGAGGGCTATCGGCAGCTTAATGACAGTCAATACTACACTAGGCTACCCAAACCCATATTCCGGGACACAATCCCCCTAGTGGCCAAGGTCATACAATCACTGGTTGATAAGAAATTTATTAATCTTAAGCAGAAGAAGTATTTACTGGGTAACTCTGTACCGAGGGCCAGACTGTTCTACATGCTTCCTAAGATCCATAAAGATCCTGCTAAATGGAGTGTTCCACATGTGATCCCACCGGGTAGACCGATTGTTTCCGATTGTGATAGTGAAACGTACTACACAGCTGAGTTTCTAGACCACTATTTAACTCCTCTCTCGACCAGGCATCCCAGTTACATTAAGGATACTTATGATTTTGTCAACAAGGTGAAGCAGCTCCACATGCCAGAGCAATCTATCCTATTTACCATGGACATTGACAGCCTCTATACTAACATTGACATTGATGAGGGCATTTTAGCCGTTAAAAACATTTTTTTCAAATATCCTGATAAAAAGAGGCCGGATAAGGAGCTGCTTCAACTTTTGGATATTAATCTCAAGAGAAATGACTTTCAGTTTGATGGTAACTGTTTTCTGCAGATTAAAGGCACAGCCATGGGTAAAAAGTTCGCACCGGCCTACGCCAACATATTCATGGCCCAGTGGGAGGCTTCAGCCCTAGCCGCATGTGTTAAAAAACCTGCACAGTACTTCAGATATCTGGATGATATTTGGGGCGTTTGGACTCATTCGAGGGAGGATTTCCAGGTGTTTCTCAAGACTTTGAACACGCATAACGCCTCCATAACACTTAAATCCACAGCTGACCATCACTCTGTCGATTTCCTCGACACAACGACCTTCGAACACACGGACTTCAAAGACACTCACCGTTTGGAGATCAAAGTCTTCTTTAAGGAGACAGACACTCACGCCCTCCTTCATAAAACCAGCTTCCATCCCAAACACACTTTTCCGGGTCTGGTTAAATCCCAGTTGTTACGGTTCAAGAGAATATGCACACTTGATGTAGACTTTGTTAAAGCCACTAAGGTGCTATTCTCAGTGTTGACCACTAGAGGGTACTCCTGGACATTTCTCCGCAAATGCCGGAGAAACTTTATGGTTAAGAAGCCGATTGTTGTTGAATCCCCACTGCCACTTGTCACCATGTATTCTCCTTCCACTGTGAAGCTTGTTACAGCCACGAAGAACAGCTTCTCTGTGTTTTCCAGGGACAACCAGCTCCTGATGGATCACAGAATCATCGCAGCTTACAGAAGGAACAGGAATTTACAGGACAAATTGGTTAAGGCTAAATTAAAAGTGTTGAACCCCCCACGGACATCTGTGTGGGCCCAGTTCTTTAAACATGTGACATGGCTCAAAAACCCACACAACAACAACATATACAAGACTGGCTTTTATGGGTGTGTAAAGTCTAGCAACTGTGTGTATGTCATTATGTGTTCAACCTGTGGGGCACAGTATGTCGGGGAAACACTTAACACCCTTCTCACCAGGTTCACCCAGCATCGCTACAACGTTCTCAGGCGCAAGAACACACACACCCACCTGGTCCATCACTTTATCCTGCATGGCTGGCAGGCGGTGCGGGCCACGGTGGTGCAATGCGACCTGAGGTGGACCAAGGCACAGAGAACCCGGTTTGAGAAGGAGTGGATCGCCAGGCTCGGCACAACACACCCAGGAGGACTGAATGAGAGGTGACCACTGCCTGCACTGCGACGAGGGATGGGTCGTACTCGGGAGGAAGAGCCGCAGATGGACTGTGCATCGGACTCCGCCGCTGCTTCGCAGCGTCGGAGTCCACCACCCCCTTCTTCCCCTAACCCTAACCCTAACATTTTTGGACCACCCCCCCAGCTAGGTGTAAAGAGTATGCGTACCAAATTATATCCAAATCGGACCGACGGTGTCTGAGGAATGAACAACTTCCTTTTTTTCATAAAATCCAAGATGGCGGAAAATTTCGGTAGGCGGACTTTGGTACTCCAAGAGGATTTTTTGTAGAGGACACTTGTTTGCACATGTGTGCAAAGTTTAATGTCAATCGGACTTACGGTGCGGCGGGGCTGGCGATTCTCCACTGTAGGTGGCGCTAGCGAGCAACTTTTTCATGAGCGAATGCGAAGATGGCAAATTCTTACATTTTTCACCAGGCCCTATAGACACTCCAATTTTGGTTAGTTTTTTTTCATTCTCAGGCCCCCAAAATGCAGGGCGAAGGCGTGAAAGAAGAAGAAGAAGAAGAAGAAAAAAAAAAAAACATTTGAATAACAATAGGGCTTCGCAGCCCGACGTTGTCGGCGCTCGGGCCCTAATAACTTCACATGCAGCAACCTACATCAAACTTATAACCCACATAATAACGTGTGGTTTGAAACACGATATAGGGCCTACAAACAAACATTTACTTTAACCTGGAACTAAATTACGTAAACCCCGTTTCCATAAATGCGTACATTAAAATGACTGCTTTTTAATTCTATCCGTTAACACCACACATTTTCAAACAAGACGCAGCATTAAACAAACCAACATTTACTTTACCCCGGAACTAAATTACGTAAACCTCGTTTCCATAAATGCGTACATTAAAATGACTGCTTTTTAATTCTATCCGTTAACACCACACATTTTCAAACAAGACGCACTATTAAACAAACCAACATTTACTTTAACCTGGAACTAAATTACGTAAACCCCGTTTCCATAAATGCGTACATTAAAATGACTGCTTTTTAATTCTATCCGTTAACACCACACATTTTCAAACAAGACGCAGCATTAAACAAACCAACATTTACTTTAACCTGGAACTAAATTACGTAAACCCCGTTTCCATAAATGCGTACATTAAAATGACTGCTTTTTAATTGTATCCGTTAACACCACACATTTTCAAACAAGACGCAGCATTAAACAAACCAACATTTACTTTAACCTGGAACTAAATTACGTAAACCCCGTTTCCATAAATGCGTACATTAAAATGACTGCTTTTTAATTCTATCCGTTAACACCACACATTTTCAAACAAGACGCAGCATTAAACAAACCAACATTTACTTTAACCTGGAACTAAATTACGTAAACCCCGTTTCCATAAATGCGTACATTAAAATGACTGCTTTTTAATTCTATCCGTTAACACCACACATTTTCAAACAAGACGCAGCATTAAACAAACCAACATTTACTTTAACCTGGAACTAAATTACGTAGACCCCGTTTCCATAAATGCGTACATTAAAATGACTGCTTTTTAATTCTATCCGTTAACACCACACATTTTCAAACAAGACGCAGCATTAAACAAACCAACATTTACTTTACCCTGGAACTAAATTACGTAAACCCCGTTTCCATAAATGCGTACATTAAAATGACTGCTTTTTAATTCTATCCGTTAACACCACACATTTTCAAACAAGAAGCAGCATAACAAACCAACATTTACTTTAACCTGGAACTAAATTACGTAAACTCCGTTTCGATAAATGCGTATATTAGAAACCAACACACATAATTATGTGTGCTTTCTAATTCTCTAACTTAACACCACACATTTCCAAACAAGAAGCCGCATTAAACAAGCCACCATTTACTTTAACATGGAACTAAATTACGTTAACTCCGTTTCAATAAATGTGTATAAATAGAAAACACACATAATTATGTGTGATTTTTAATTCTGTCCCCAAACACCGCACATTTTTAAACAAAAAGCACCTGGAAATAAACATCGTAACCTTCGTTTCAATACAACCCAATACGTAGGCTACATACAAAAAAAAACTACCGCACACAACAACATATTGCACAAAATCGCTATAATAGTATAAATAAATGAACTTACGTGAGAAAAAAACACACCGACACGTCCTCAAACAGCAAAGATGATGAAACGAAAATCCGACTTCTTTGAAAAGACTTGCAATCCAGCAAACTCTTAAAAAAGACCGAAACGCTCGCGCTCACGAATCCGTGCAGAGTCTCTGAGAAACACTACAGAATTACCGAAGCCGACCCGCGCAACACAAGTTAAACACATGACAGCCAATCACAAACGGCAAATATAAAAGGGCGGGGTTAAGAAAAAACGTCCAACCAATGAACTGTAACCGCCGTTACGTACACACCCACACACGCACTACGCCTGCACAACAAGCAACCATAGGGGTATTCCATCAAACTCGCTAAGCGCAAAGCCGGGCTAATTTCGATAAGCCCCGCTACCTTTAGCGAGAGTTGCGTTCCATCAACGTGACTTGAGGGACTCTCCGCTAAGTAACCATGGGAATTTATCCGACCAAACTAGCCTGCTCCGGGGCAGGCTAAACATCAGGCTTACTTTAGCGGGGGTTTCAGAGAAGTCCATCTGTCGGAAACAACTGTACCAGCAGAAGGTTCCGCCAAGCCTAGTCCTCGTGATTTCGTCACGTGAAAGACCAAAAATTACATATATGAAGTACAAACTATATTTGCATCAAGTGTCTAAGAATACATGCTTGCAATTAAAAAATATGAATAAATCGTTTATTTCCTGAACACCGACTATCTAAATACATATCTATTTCTTGTGTTGCTAGTCTCCCAGTTGGGTGAGTGGTGATGCACCTGCCCCCAGGTGCAGGCAGTCCGTGTTTACATCCCGGCCAGGACGTCTTACAAATAATTTTTTTTTGATTGCATAATTCTCTGTAGATCAGAGAATTAGACCAACATTTTACTTTAACTATGATAAATATGTCATACAATTTCCCCAGAACCCAAATATAACTTGCAAAAACATGATAGGCATAAAGATGTTATTATTAATAGCATGTTATAGATCCCAATGACAAAGGCATTGCTGCATGCAATTTTCAGCCACATAAATTCCTTTCAGGTGAGTTCATTAATAGGTTCATTGAATGTATTCATTAAATTGTTGCGATAAATGAGTTGGTCAATGTAGATGCATTTACTAGGCCTATCTAAAAAAAAAGGGAGAAAGAGAGAGAGAGAGAGAGAGAGAGAGAGAGAGAGAGAGTTCCGGCCAAAGAAAGAAAAAGAAACGACTATGGACGGGAATTGAACCAAGGGCGGCCGCATGTTAAGCCGGCACGTTACCTCTACACTATCCTCACATCAGAGAAAATGTAGTCAGTGTTATATTAGAACATGTTACTCTTAACGGTACTTCCGTATTAAATCGCTCGGCAATTCTTGCCCAAGCAGCCTCGCGATTTTTATTTATCACTACAGTATTCCCTTTATTGGTTATGATGGGTTTGTACTCCTCATACAGTTCCATCAATAATTTTTGCTCTGGTCTTTTCTGCCATTTTCTCGATGATTCGACATTCACGGTTCTGGGCCCTCATTTATAAAGCTTGCGTACGCACAAAACGGGGCTGGAAACGTGCGTACGCCACTTTCCACGCAAATGTTGTGATCTATAAAAACCAAACTTGACGGGAAAGTGTGCGTACCCGTAAGCAAACTCTGAGGCATGCGTACCGGTACGCACATTCTGGAGACTGGAAGGGAATCAGCAGTAAACGTGAGAAGAACTATATATTTTTGATGACTCGCACACATTTAATTACACTCCATATCATACGTTAGATCTGCGTTATCATGATGAACTCCAGCAATGTTTTTGACGCTTTTAATGAGTGATAGTTTTTTTCATGTTAACACCTTCTTTTAAAATCTGACTTGAATCTTAAATCAAAATCATTTTTAAATATTGAATCAGCGCTGTCACCGCAGGAGGAGGAGACGGCCCAAATGCATGTAATACAATACCTTCCATTAGATCACTGTAGAACACAGCGGGAATAACTAAATATTCTCCTTATTTATGTGCATATATCATCAACACACATACATACAGCCATTAAGCCATCGTATAATTGTTACACTTTATCCTCGTTTTTAAACCACCAGAGCGCAGAGGAAATGCGCTATAATGAGTGCCACGCTCCACGCTCAGTCGTGGACCGTGGAGAGCGCAACTTTACCGAACTTCAGGAGGCAGAATCTACCACCCGGCAAAGGTGGTAGAGTCCCCAGCATGATGAGCCACGGCCCCCTGCCCGACTGGAGGGGTATCAACAGGGTGCATGAATCCGTGAGGATGTCATGCTGCGTTTGTAAGATAAGGAAGACAACAATCAATGTTCATTGTAAACGTATTATTTTATTAATCACAGTGCGCGTTTGCCGTAGCTCATCTGCAACGTTGTTGATGGCGGTGATTGTGTCTCGCTGAAGTTGCAGGACGGCATCAGTGAGCACCCGACCGCTTGATGTGCCATTCGTCCGGGGTGCGCTGCTGCTTTGCGCCGGACCCGGACGCTGTGGCGAGGGCCCGTCACCTTCACCCTCCTCACATCACCCTCCTCACGTCACCCTCCTCACATCAACCTCCTCACCGTCACCCTCCTCTACGCCACACGCTGCAGACTCTGGAAGGACAGAAACGATTTAACGTTTTGTTTTATATACAATAAAAGTTTAAAATCTGTTCACCCTTATCCCTCTGGTCTCAGTTGCGTCTGTGTCTCCCTCCTTTTCGGACACAATCCCCGTCAAAGTCACATCAAAATCAAACTTCCTCAAATACTCAAGCAATAATATATCAAATACATGTTAGGAGCGGAAAGATGTCATTTACCTTCAGATCACCGTCCGCTCCGTCCAGCTGACGCTGTTGACTGCAGCAGTGTGTTGTCACTCGCACTGCGTCTTTTTATTCGTGATCCCGCTGCTGTGGCCACTAAATTAAATTATTGTCCGGGCCTCCACCTCCCCAACAAGTGTCTCTTTCTCCGTTTCTGAAAAGTTAATTTTCTTCGCTATTTTTCTGACCTGTCGCCGTGATTCACCATACGGAAACGATTGCATGCCGGTGTTGTACCCAATTCGGCACCCCCCGCGTCAGATGCACCCCCTCGCGGGAGCGCGCACCACTCGCTTGATCGGAAAGGAAAGCAGTTCGACTAAACAAACGCAGGGGAAAATACTATACTACGATTTAATTATTTGTGAAAGAGATGGAAGAGAAGAATACAAGTGATTACAGTCTTTAAAACTTTAAAACGAACGCAAAGGAACACCTTATTGTTCTGTGGAAATATATAGCCTACCCCAGCCATGACTACAAAAGACACGGCGTTTCACAAGACTAAATATGATTCTAGCATTTCTTGCAATTCATAGGTTCAAAAGTAAGTGCTTTTAAATGGGTTAACCTGTATATAGGTCGAAACAATAGCCTTCTGATCCTGAATATCTCTTGATGAAAATGTAATGTGATCTATGCCTGATAGACAAGTCATAACCTATGTGTGTTTCTCACCATTAAAGGGCAAATTCTCTTCATCAAATAGCTACACTTGTTTTTGTGAAATTA
Source organism: Eutrigla gurnardus (assembly GCF_963514095.1). Taxonomy (NCBI): domain Eukaryota; kingdom Metazoa; phylum Chordata; class Actinopteri; order Perciformes; family Triglidae; genus Eutrigla; species Eutrigla gurnardus. The sequence goes on from NC_139933.1 coordinate 27,114, forward strand.
AACATTTTTCTTGCTGCTTTATAAGATAAAATATAATAAACCAATTCCACATCCACCACTGACTTATCTGTTGTCAGACCTATCAAACTCATACATATCTTGGCACCAATTGCATGCAGTTAAAAGCACCAATAGTGAGGTCAAAGGAACAAAATGATGCAGATGGGGTGCATTTCATGGCAGGCCTTGTGTTCCATTTCCTGTGATATGTACCCCCAGCATAACTCTTACTGTGAAGCTGTCACATACACTAAACTGACTCTGGTTACACATACTAGTCTCATCTGCGTAGCGTGAAAAGCATTTGATGCTAGGATCAACAGAATCATGAATGAAACTGACTCTGCTTAGACATAATAGTCCCATGTGTGTACTGTCAAAAGTATTTGATGCTGGGATCAACAGGAAAATAATTAGGAGGGGGTGCATATCACGACAGGCCTATTTTCACACCAGGCAGAATAAGCACCCCCTCTTAACTTTTACTAGGAAAGTGGCACATGCATGAAACTCACACTGCTTACTCATACTAGTCCCATGTCTGTACTCTGAAAAGCATTTGATGCTGGGATCAACAGAATTCTTTTAAAGGGGGGGTGCATATCACGCCAGGCCTATTCACAACAGGCAGAATAAGCACCCCCTCTTAACTTTTACTAGGAAAGTGGCACATGCATGAAACTCACATTGCTTACTCATACTAGTCCCATGTCTGTACTCTGAAAAGCATTTGATGCTGGGATCAACAGAATTCTTTTAAAGGGGGGGGTGCATATCACGCCAGGCCTATTCACAACAGGCAGAATAAGCACCCCCTCTTAACTTTTACTAGGAAGGTGGCACATGCATGAAACTCACACTGCTTACTCATACTAGTCCCATGTCTGTACTCTGAAAAGCATTTGATGCTGGGATCAACAGAATTCTTTTAAAGGGGGGGGTGCATATCACGCCAGGCCTATTTTCACAACAGGCAGAATAAGCACCCCCTTTTAATTTTTTCTTGGAAGGTGGCAGATGCATGAAACGGACTCCCGTCATCAGTATCAGTCCTTTGACTATACTCTGAAAAAGTATTTTATGCTGGGAGAAACGGCAACACATCTCCCACTACGATAGTGTAATTCATACCTGGTGATGACATATTCTCTCTAGACTCTTCTTTTGGGAAATGTGCACACAAAGTCATAGGGAACATTTACATAATTTATTGTGATGGAAAAAACACTTTGAACACTGAACACCTTCACAATAAACACATCACATCTAAAAAAACAAACAAAAATATAAATAATATAAATATTCTAACAATATACAAATATATACAATAAATAGCAAGTGGCGCCATTATTCACAAGCGAGACACAGGTACTCCTCATCCACTGGAGGCCAACCTACACAACCGTGGTGGTACCACCTCTGACAGACGTTACAGCAAATCTGGGGAAATAGGGAGGGGTAGTGGTATGCAAGTTTTATATTATAACGTGTCCTTAAATATAGAATAACTCTAATTTTATTGACTAATAATATCTTTAATATTAATTCAGTTTTTGAATGTTCTCACCAACATAAGTGTTTTGTTCGGGCTAAAAAAATATTTTGTCCAGCACATAATAGAAAGTAAGTAATCTTAAATGTCAACACAAAACGAGCACAACATAAGCAATGTCTTTATTAATAGATGCCGATGAAGCATAAGATTGTTGTAATCAATTGTTGTAAATAACCAGGGCAACCATGACAATGATGAAGTAAAAACTATTCCTTTTCCTTTTTTAACATTTTTGAAAGCGTAGAAATTACCCATTGTGTTTCATCCTGGTGCTCCATCCCACAAAAGAAGCACACGTTGCTCAGGTCATCTGTTAAGACAAACAATATTGGACAAACATGTTCAGATTAATACAATTTGCATTGCACAGTATTAATCGACTGTCTTACGGTTTCATATTTGTGAGAGAACATGAATAAAAAACAACAACATGAAGTGACTGACAATGTTGAGCAAAAAGGAAACACCTGATTCTCTAAGGAGGGACTTGGCTATCTCTAGTCTGAACTTGTCCACTGCCTTCTGTGATGTGTCGATGTCCATTGCCTGCCCTTGTAAAATTTTCTCTGCAAACTGAAGAGAACTTTGATTAAGAACATGTAATAAGCATTGCATGGTCTATGACCGCCTGCCCCAATTCATTAAATACAAATCAAACAAATTCTAAGTATTACCTACCTATTAAACCTACGTCAGGATGTCTAAAAGCAGGTCAAGACCTTCACTGCAATTGCTACTTAATTTGAGTTTGACAATAATGTTTCCGTAACTGCATTTCACACTCACTTTTAAGGCCAGGACACCACAGGATGTGCCATCTCTTTGACGGCTATGGGGGAGAGTGCTGCATGTCCACCTGGAAACGTTGCAGCCCTTTTTCCTCATGAAGGCTCTAAAGTATGTAAATAACACATGTGTGAAAACTGTTGTACATCATTTAGCAACTCATAGAAGAGCTACTACATTTAAGAGTCAAATTTACCTTGTTGACTCCAGGCACGTTTGGATCTTGCCTTTGGATTCCCCAAATGGATCCAAGAAAAGGCTTCTTTTTTCATGTGGGTACATCACCTTTTATTTTTCACATGGAAACACAACATAAATTAGGAAAACACCCTGGGCATTAGTGATATTAGTGAAATTCTATAATGTTGGGCAATGCTGCTCTTCTCACCACCAACATCCAGTGATGGTTGTCATTCACAATTCCCACTATGACTTTGTGTGCCATTGGATCAATCTGAAAGAAGTTAAAGGGGGAAAAAAATCATAATCTCTTTAACTTGAAAATGCATATTTGTAATATTTACAAAATGCAAAGTCATTTCACTCCAGTACATACGCGGATTTTTCTGAAATTTCTTTTCCATATTGAGGGCATTGTGAAAGTGTCAATGACCGCACCATCTCCAGGATTGCACTGGTTGTACTGACGCAGTAGCAAAGACAAATACGCATTGATCACCTATAAAAAATGTTATAAAGATGTCATTAGTATTACACAGTGGCAGTTTCACTGTAAAACTATCAACTACACTGTTGTAGTATTCCTGATTTTCCTTGCATGTTTTAAGGTCATTTTATTTCTACACAATATACTCTAAATGTCATTACTGAAGTATTACCCAATAGGGAGTGGAAATTGATGATTTCATACAATAATGAAAGAGTATTACCTCACTCTCCAGCTCCTTGTCCGGACCAGTATTCAGAATGTCCCAATAAAACAGCTTGTATGGGCCCACTTTGGAAAGAAGTACATGAACATCTTTCCCTGCCCATGCCTCCTGAACATCTGGGGGAAAAAAGAAGATTTGTACATTTTGGGGGAAAAAAAATCAAATTTAAGAAATACAATATCATAATACCTACATTTTTCTGCTGAAGTAAGAGTATATGGAGCTGGTGAGGTGGATGTGGAGGCTGGTGCTGCTGGTGGGATGGAGGCTGGTGGGATGGAGGCTGGTGCTGCTGGTGGGGTGGAGGCTGGTGGGGTGGAGGCTGGTGCTGCTGGTGGGGTGGAGGCTGGTGCTGCTGGTGGGGTGGAGGCTGGTGGGGTGGAGGCTGGTGCTGCTGGTGGGGTGGAGGCTGGTGCTGCTGGTGGGGTGGAGGCTGGTGCTGCTGGTGGGGTGGAGGCTGGTGGGGTGGAGGCTGGTGCTGCTGGTGGGGTGGAGGCTGGTGGGGTGGAGGCTGGTGCTGCTGGTGGGGTGGAGGCTGGTGGGGTGGAGGCTGGTGGGGTGGAGGCTGGCGATGCTTGACCTGCTGTTGTGGCTGGTGCTGCAGAGGTTGGTGCTGCGGAGACTGGGCCCAATGATGCATCGATTTTGTGGGGGATTCGGGGCTGCTCCACCTTTGCAAGCTGAAGGTGGTCTACATTAACTTTATTTATGACAGTCCCACCTTCAGCCAGCAGATCTGCACTTTTCCCCTGAAGTGCCACCACGGTGAAAGGGCCAAGAAAGTTTGGCTCCAGCTTTCCACCTTTCCTCTGCTGACTCCTCACATTCTGCCTCCACACCTTGTCCCCTACTTTTAATGCTGGTTTAGCAGCACCGTGCTTCATTTGTCTCCTGATTTTCTCCTGCTGCTTGGAGATGTTGCCCTGGAGAATGTCCTTGATGTCGTCAAGGCGCTTTATGTCCTCCGACACAGCTTCCTCAGCCACCACGTCTTCAACACTGCTGTCAACCTGTGAACAAATGTTTTTTATATTCTTTCAGCCCATGTTTTCAACACTGCATCGATAGACATAAAATTATATTGAGACATGTGTCTACTAACCATGAAGTGTTCTGGCACTTGTGTTAAGTACCGAGCCTCTCGTCCAAACATCAACATGAATGGGGAGAACTTAGTTGTAATCTGCTTTTTGGTCCTCAACCCAAACATGATCGCATCCAGGTACTGATCCCAACTCTGAGGTTTGTTGGCCACCAGCTTGCCGAGAGCTCTAAAAAAAATCAGAATTTGAATTGACCATAGGCATCTCATGAAAATATTTGTGATCCCATTTGCATTTGCTGCTGTACGACCATATGGTATAGGTACAATATATGATGATAATGTACATTAAATATTTAATGAATTCATGTTAAATCAACCATTTGTATTGTACCTTTGTATTGTACCATTCATCCTCTCTACCAGCCCATTTGTCTGAGGATGATACGGTGAACAAAGACTCCTTTTGATTCCCAACTTTTTGCAAACTTCCTTGTTAATCTGTTAAATAAAAAGAACATACTCTATATAGATCAAAACACAACTGAAATATTTCTGCAATATTTTTTCAAAGTATTTTTAACTTACCTCATTCACAAACTCCCTTCCTTGGTCCGTCAGGATCCTTTTGGGAGCCTCAAACTGGTGAAAGAATTTGATTATGCATTCCGTCACCTCAGCTGCCGATTTTCTATGGAGAGGATAGGCTTGTGGCCATTTGGTCAGGTAGTCTACCATCACACATATGTACTCGTATCCACTGTCAGTTTTTTTCAGTTTGCCAATTAAGTCCATCCCGATTAGCTCAAATGGATGTGTAACCTGAAAAAAAAAAACCAGTACAAAATAAAATTATACATTTCTGTAGAAATCTTCTCCCCATAAAGGGCAGAAGATGGTAATTGGGCACTGAAAACAAAACCAGTTTGGTAACTGCTGTGAAGTATATAATGATATTTATGTATTTTTATCTGTATGGCAATATGTAATATGTTTTGTGATAAAACAACAGGCATTGATTTTTAGAATGTGTCAACAACAGCTACCTGGGGTATACTCCACCTCCTGTTTAATGATATGAGCAGCTGCCTGGCACACTGCACATTCTGACACCTGAAACATGAAATAGTTAAATATCTGCTGACATTTATTATGTCACTTCATATTTGAGTCGAACATAGCTAGAACAAGTTTTAGAACATATGTCATGTGATCTGTTTTTTACTAGACATGCTGTCCTATCTTTATGTGTAACGCGATGAAAGTAAATAGAAACCAATGTGCCCCACCCCTTCAATTGCAGTGCTTACTTACCCATTTATTGATGTCATCTGTCATTCCAGGCCAGAAAAATCGGCAAGAAATGGCATCTCGGGTTTTTCTTTGACCAGCGTGACCACCTCTGGAGCTGTCATGACAATCCCTAAAAATGTCGTTAGCCTCCTCTGTGCCTCTAACCACTTTGGTTTTTATGGCCTTTCCAGGACCCTTCAAAAAGTATAGTGATCCACCTAGGAAATTAATTGTAACATAAGCCTACATTAACATCAACAAATGTATTATACATTGCAAAGTCGGAGACCTAGGCTACAATTAAATCCACGTAAGCGCGTGATGTATAGGCTGTAGGCCTATTCCAAGACATCCATAACTCACCTTCGAGAATAAACTTTGTAGCCTTTCTCTGAACTTCATTTTTTTCTTTCTTTGTTATATTGGGCAAATATCGGCCTTCAGATTTGTAGTCCAAAATTGATTGGTACAGTGTTGGATCCATTGCTTAAAATTGTTGGTCAATAGATTCCTTTCAATTGTCGGTCAATAGCTACTGTCGTCGGTCAATGTGTCGTCTCTATGGAGTAGCGTCATTTCCGAAATTGGATAATATACGCCTAGGCTACAATTAATGTATTCAGTAGCTATCACATGCTGTGTAAATGTATATAAATTATAATAGAATGACTAGATATGGCTACATTAATATTTTGACATTTGATGCTCTTAATTATAGAAAATTAACCTTTATTTTGTGTTGTGTATTACTTGATATGTTAATGCAGGTAGTCTGCGTGATAGTTGACAGCCAATGAGATACTAAAAGGGACGTGATGTGCATGTAGGCCTATTTCATAGAGCATGTATCAATAGGAGATTTTCCTCTCCAGTGAGAGAGAAGTTGTTCCAGGGTAAACAGAGCTGATTCCCCACTGTGTATTTTCTCCCACCGTTAATTCTTTATCAGACTAGTTCTGGATTTGTGCGCTACAACTGCTGCACATTATCATCCTTTGCTAACAAATTTATGCTATTATGTAAAATGTAATTAAATAAAGTAGTTACACTACATGAAGGGGCAAATGCAATTAATTTCTAAGCTACTTATGTTTAAGATTAGATTAGATTCAACTTTATTGTCATTGCACAGAGTAAAGGTACTGAGACAACGAAATGCAGTTTAGTATCTGACCAGAAGTGCAAATAAGCAGAAAGTGCAGAATATGTGCATATGAATGGCAGTGGTATATAAATAATGAGATAGTATATAATAAGATACAGTATGTGCAATGTGAGCAGTAAGGTTGTAAACTATGAAAAGACTATAAATAAGATATATACAGTATGGATAGATATGTACAGTAACACGGAGTAGTAAAATATGACAAAGACTATAGACATGAGAATGCACAGTATGAAGTAGGATATGTGCAGTACAATATAAGACTATAACATGACTATAAAAGTGAGCAGCAGTTTTGCTAAATAGCAGAGGGGAGTGCAGATCAGACTCTGTATGTAAAGTGCAGTTAAGACAGGTGAAGAACAAGTGGTGTGGAGTGAAGTGGATTGAGGTAGAGGGCATAAGTGGAGTACAGTAAAACAGTATAAAGCAGTCAGTGCAAATGAACAGGTGGGTCAAGGTGCATGGCCGTCAAGGCCGGGAGGAGTACAGTCAATGGGGGTCGATGTGCCGGGGGGGGGGGGTGATGTTGCAGGGTTCAGTGGGGGGGTGGGGGGAGGTGCAGAGTTCAGCAGGGAGACAGCCCCAGGAAAGAAGATGTTCCTGAACCTGCTAGTCCGGGAACGGTTGGGGTGGGAGCTGTACTTGGTGATGCTGCGCGCCCTCCGCAGACATCTTCTGTGCTGGACAGCCTCGATGGTGGGGAGTGAGGAATGTTGCCTACATTTCTATTCATTTCATATGCAAATACTATTCAGTGTAAAAATAAAAACTAATTAAATTCAACAATTACATTATTTTCATGAAAGTGGTGTGTTTCTCCCAGCATCACTACTGTACTTGTCAGAGTACACACAGGACTGATGAGGGGAGTCCATTTCATAAATCTGCCACCTTCCTAGTAAAAGTTAAGAGGGGGTGCTTATTCTGCCTGTTGTGAATAGGCCTGGCGTGATATGCACCCCCCCCTTTAAAAGAATTCTGTTGATCCCAGCATCAAATGCTTTTCAGAGTACAGACATGGGACTAGTATGAGTAAGCAGTGTGAGTTTCATGCATGTGCCACTTTCCTAGTAAAAGTTAAGAGGGGGTGCTTATTCTGCCTGTTGTGAATAGGCCTGGCGTGATATGCACCCCCCCCCCCCCCCTTTAAAAGAATTCTGTTGATCCCAGCATCAAATGCTTTTCAGAGTACAGACATGGGACTAGTATGAGTAAGCAGTGTGAGTTTCATGCATGTGCCACCTTCCTAGTTAAAGTTAAGAGGGGGTGCTTATTCTGCCTGTTGTGAATAGGCCTGGCGTGATATGCACCCCCCCCTTAAAAGAATTCTGTTGATCCCAGCATCAAATGCTTTTCAGAGTACAGACATGGGACTAGTATGAGTAAGCAGTGTGAGTTTCATGCATGTGCCACTTTCCTAGTAAAAGTTAAGAGGGGGTGCTTATTCTGCCTGTTGTGAATAGGCCTGGCGTGATATGCACCCCCCCCTTTAAAAGAATTCTGTTGATCCCAGCATCAAATGCTTTTCAGAGTACAGACATGGGACTAGTATGAGTAAGCAGTGTGAGTTTCATGCATGTGCCACTTTCCTAGTAAAAGTTAAGAGGGGGTGCTTATTCTGCCTGGTGTGAAAATAGGCCTGTCGTGATATGCACCCCCTCCTAATTATTTTCCTGTTGATCCCAGCATCAAATACTTTTGACAGTACACACATGGGACTATTATGTCTAAGCAGAGTCAGTTTCATTCATGATTCTGTTGATCCTAGCATCAAATGCTTTTCACGCTACGCAGATGAGACTAGTATGTGTAACCAGAGTCAGTTTAGTGTATGTGACAGCTTCACAGTAAGAGTTATGCTGGGGGTACATATCACAGGAAATGGAACACAAGGCCTGCCATGAAATGCACCCCATCTGCATCATTTTGTTCCTTTGACCTCACTATTGGTGCTTTTAACTGCATGCAATTGGTGCCAAGATATGTATGAGTTTGATAGGTCTGACAACAGATAAGTCAGTGGTGGATGTGGAATTGGTTTATTATATTTTATCTTATAAAGCAGCAAGAAAAATGTTTAATTTCACAAAAACAAGTGTAGCTATTTGATGAAGAGAATTTGCCCTTTAATGGTGAGAAACACACATAGGTTATGACTTGTCTATCAGGCATAGATCACATTACATTTTCATCAAGAGATATTCAGGATCAGAAGGCTATTGTTTCGACCTATATACAGGTTAACCCATTTAAAAGCACTTACTTTTGAACCTATGAATTGCAAGAAATGCTAGAATCATATTTAGTGTTGTGAAACGCCGTGTCAAATACATTCAACTTGCTCAAATCAAAATTAAGTTAATTCATTTTGTAGTCATGGCTGGGGTAGGCTATATATTTCCACAGAACAATAAGGTGTTCTTTTGCGTTCATTCCAAAAAACTCGTTCGTTCGAGTTTTTTGGAAGAAAAACATCGGTTGTTTGTACTCTTTAGAACAGTTTTAAAGACTGTAATCACTTGTATTCTTCTCTTCCATCTCTTTCACAAATAATTAAATCGTAGTATAGTATTTTCCCCTGCGTTTGTTTAGTCGAACTGCTTTCCTTTCCGATCAAGCGAGTGGTGCGCGCTCCCGCGAGGGGGTGCATCTGACGCGGGGGGTGCCGAATTGGGTACAACACCGGCTCATTAACATAGTAAAATGTGGGCGTGTAGGCTACAGGGCGGGACTCAGGTACGCACACTTGTAGGTGATCCTGTGATTTATAAAGGAAACATTGCGTACAGCTTGCGTGCGCACAGTTTTATAAATCAGATTTTTTTTTTGGCGCACGCAAACGTTTGGCTTTTTGCCGTACACTTTTAGTAAGGATCCTACGCACAGTTTTATGAATGAGGGCCCTGGTCTGGCTTCATATCCCGTGAACGTGCGTAACACACGACAACGTTAGCCTGGCTTGAATAAGCCTCAACAAGGTGCAGCTGAAATGCGTTAATGGAACGGGTTTAGCCGCAAGTGGAAGTTGGCGTTAGTTCTAACCAGGCTTAACCAGGTAAGCGCCGCTTTAATTAGCGAGTTTGGTGGAATACCCCTCATGTGCTGCTGTTTACATCTTCACCAGCGGCGTAAACCAGCAATGTTCTTCCCTGAATATGTTTAATGTATTAATATGTTCAAAATGACGTTAAAATGTTGATCTATTGTTTTTCTATCATTATATGTATTTGCAGCGCTTTTATTTTGAAAATCTCCCGACCGGAAGTAGGAAGTAAAAACGTAAACAAGACGAAAAACGTGGAGAGGCTGCTCGCTGCAGAACACAAAGGTGGAGCTGCACCAGAGTCAGTCCCGCCCAGTTGGTGCAGCCCCGCCCATTGATATACTTCCACAGTTAGCCTGCCCCAAGTGGAGGCAAGTGGTAGTACTCTCTGGATTTAAGAGCTGTAAGGAAGTGATTGACGGCTGTAAGTAACCCAACGTAACATAAACATAATTATTAAGTGTTTAAAGTGTTTTCCAAGACATATGTCATTATGTTGACATAACCATTAGGTTATTTTTTAAACGTTTATCTTGCAATGTGCGGTAAATTCTGCGGTAATTACACTCGGTAATTACGGTACATGCTAACGTAGGTAGTGTGGTAGACTTTCCCAGTGCACTTGATTAGCACTAAAAAAAATGAAATGAAATTAAAATGTGCTCAGTGTATGTATCATGAGAACTTATAGTAACTTTTTTTCCTATTGACAACGTGTGCTTGTGTGTGTTTGACCTGCACAGATGCATCAGACAATACTTAGGAGAGGGCAGGATCCCCTTGAGGACCTCCAGCAATGCAGCAAGTGTTGCAGTGGCTTTCATTGCCCTTTCTGCAAAACAGTATTTGCCCATTTGTACCAGGTGAAGTACCACATAGAAAATCACCTGAGTACTGCTATAAAACATGAAGGTACGTATACATTATTTCAAGTTTGTCAAGTCAGTTCCCTACTGTTCCGTATTCTGTGTGTGTGTGTGAGTGTGAGTGTGTGTGTGTGTGTGTGTGTGTATGTATGTGTGTGTGTGTCCGTCCATCCCCCACACAATGTTTAGAACTGTATGGACCCTTCTGTTGTTTGCATGTCTTGGCCTTCCTTCACAAACCTTCAATCAGTGTATACTTTTTGCCAATATGAATATTTAGTCATTTATTTTATGTCAGTTTTTCTTTTTTATTAGCAATGAATAACGTAAAATACAAGGCAAGTACTTTTCACAAAGGACTTGAAATTCACGCAGTTGGGCTGGTATGGGGTGAAGTCTGTTGTGCTACTTTCTATGAAGCATCACTGTACACAAGACAGTTAATCAAATCTGTTTTTTCCATTTTAGATTTTGTAATTGTGAAATGCAACCTGGGCTGCAGGGAAAATGCACATTTCCACTGTTGCTATTGTGAGTCATCTGTACTCCGGAGAATCGCTTTAATAAAACATCTCAGTAAATGTAAGCCAGCACAGACAGCACCTCTTCCTCCACCACCAACACCACCACCACCAGCAGCAAAGACAGCTCCTCCTCCTCCTACTCCTCCACCACCACCGCCACCAAAGACAGCACCTCCTCCTCCTCCTCCACCTCCACCACCACCACTAGCAAAGACAGCACCTCCTCCTCCTCCACCAGCAGCAGCACAAGCAACACCGTCGTCGTCATCATCAGGACGCTTAAAAGTCCGCCAGCAGGTGAAAGTGACATGCAACCACTGTGGCATCACATTAAATAAAAAGAACTTGCAGGTGCATATTAATAGAAAACATAGACCAAAAGTTATACAGATTTCAGAGACACGGCACCTGTCATGTCAGTGTGCAATGTGTGTCATGTGTAAAGTGCGGAGTGACTGTAAGTAATGACCAGAGTTGTTATTGTACAGCGTGGAAGGAAAGATCATAACCTGCAACCTGCGAGGACATATGATATCCATCAGGGAGGGGACAGGGGCATTAATCTTTTTGCTGGTACGAATATTAATATTTTTAGTATATGTGAACACTTAAATTTACTACTGTAAACTAGTTTGCAGGTTATGACTTGTCTATCAGGCATAGATCACATTACATTTTCATCAAGAGATATTCAGGATCAGAAGGCTATTGTTTCGACCTATATACAGGTTAACCCATTTAAAAGCACTTACTTTTGAACCTATGAATTGCAAGAAATGCTAGAATCATATTTAGTGTTGTGAAACGCCGTGTCAAATACATTCAACTTGCTCAAATCAAAATTAAGTTAATTCATTTTGTAGTCATGGCTGGGGTAGGCTATATATTTCCACAGAACAATAAGGTGTTCTTTTGCGTTCATTCCAAAAAACTCGTTCGTTCGAGTTTTTTGGAAGAAAAACATCGGTTGTTTGTACTCTTTAGAACAGTTTTAAAGACTGTAATCACTTGTATTCTTCTCTTCCATCTCTTTCACAAATAATTAAATCGTAGTATAGTATTTTCCCCTGCGTTTGTTTAGTCGAACTGCTTTCCTTTCCGATCAAGCGAGTGGTGCGCGCTCCCGCGAGGGGGTGCATCTGACGCGGGGGGTGCCGAATTGGGTACAACACCGGCTCATTAACATAGTAAAATGTGGGCGTGTAGGCTACAGGGCGGGACTCAGGTACGCACACTTGTAGGTGATCCTGTGATTTATAAAGGAAACATTGCGTACAGCTTGCGTGCGCACAGTTTTATAAATCAGATTTTTTTTTTGGCGCACGCAAACGTTTGGCTTTTTGCCGTACACTTTTAGTAAGGATCCTACGCACAGTTTTATGAATGAGGGCCCTGGTCTGGCTTCATATCCCGTGAACGTGCGTAACACACGACAACGTTAGCCTGGCTTGAATAAGCCTCAACAAGGTGCAGCTGAAATGCGTTAATGGAACGGGTTTAGCCGCAAGTGGAAGTTGGCGTTAGTTCTAACCAGGCTTAACCAGGTAAGCGCCGCTTTAATTAGCGAGTTTGGTGGAATACCCCTCATGTGCTGCTGTTTACATCTTCACCAGCGGCGTAAACCAGCAATGTTCTTCCCTGAATATGTTTAATGTATTAATATGTTCAAAATGACGTTAAAATGTTGATCTATTGTTTTTCTATCATTATATGTATTTGCAGCGCTTTTATTTTGAAAATCTCCCGACCGGAAGTAGGAAGTAAAAACGTAAACAAGACGAAAAACGTGGAGAGGCTGCTCGCTGCAGAACACAAAGGTGGAGCTGCACCAGAGTCAGTCCCGCCCAGTTGGTGCAGCCCCGCCCATTGATATACTTCCACAGTTAGCCTGCCCCAAGTGGAGGCAAGTGGTAGTACTCTCTGGATTTAAGAGCTGTAAGGAAGTGATTGACGGCTGTAAGTAACCCAACGTAACATAAACATAATTATTAAGTGTTTAAAGTGTTTTCCAAGACATATGTCATTATGTTGACATAACCATTAGGTTATTTTTTAAACGTTTATCTTGCAATGTGCGGTAAATTCTGCGGTAATTACACTCGGTAATTACGGTACATGCTAACGTAGGTAGTGTGGTAGACTTTCCCAGTGCACTTGATTAGCACTAAAAAAAATGAAATGAAATTAAAATGTGCTCAGTGTATGTATCATGAGAACTTATAGTAACTTTTTTTCCTATTGACAACGTGTGCTTGTGTGTGTTTGACCTGCACAGATGCATCAGACAATACTTAGGAGAGGGCAGGATCCCCTTGAGGACCTCCAGCAATGCAGCAAGTGTTGCAGTGGCTTTCATTGCCCTTTCTGCAAAACAGTATTTGCCCATTTGTACCAGGTGAAGTACCACATAGAAAATCACCTGAGTACTGCTATAAAACATGAAGGTACGTATACATTATTTCAAGTTTGTCAAGTCAGTTCCCTACTGTTCCGTATTCTGTGTGTGTGTGTGAGTGTGAGTGTGTGTGTGTGTGTGTGTGTGTATGTATGTGTGTGTGTGTCCGTCCATCCCCCACACAATGTTTAGAACTGTATGGACCCTTCTGTTGTTTGCATGTCTTGGCCTTCCTTCACAAACCTTCAATCAGTGTATACTTTTTGCCAATATGAATATTTAGTCATTTATTTTATGTCAGTTTTTCTTTTTTATTAGCAATGAATAACGTAAAATACAAGGCAAGTACTTTTCACAAAGGACTTGAAATTCACGCAGTTGGGCTGGTATGGGGTGAAGTCTGTTGTGCTACTTTCTATGAAGCATCACTGTACACAAGACAGTTAATCAAATCTGTTTTTTCCATTTTAGATTTTGTAATTGTGAAATGCAACCTGGGCTGCAGGGAAAATGCACATTTCCACTGTTGCTATTGTGAGTCATCTGTACTCCGGAGAATCGCTTTAATAAAACATCTCAGTAAATGTAAGCCAGCACAGACAGCACCTCTTCCTCCACCACCAACACCACCACCACCAGCAGCAAAGACAGCTCCTCCTCCTCCTACTCCTCCACCACCACCGCCACCAAAGACAGCACCTCCTCCTCCTCCTCCACCTCCACCACCACCACTAGCAAAGACAGCACCTCCTCCTCCTCCACCAGCAGCAGCACAAGCAACACCGTCGTCGTCATCATCAGGACGCTTAAAAGTCCGCCAGCAGGTGAAAGTGACATGCAACCACTGTGGCATCACATTAAATAAAAAGAACTTGCAGGTGCATATTAATAGAAAACATAGACCAAAAGTTATACAGATTTCAGAGACACGGCACCTGTCATGTCAGTGTGCAATGTGTGTCATGTGTAAAGTGCGGAGTGACTGTAAGTAATGACCAGAGTTGTTATTGTACAGCGTGGAAGGAAAGATCATAACCTGCAACCTGCGAGGACATATGATATCCATCAGGGAGGGGACAGGGGCATTAATCTTTTTGCTGGTACGAATATTAATATTTTTAGTATATGTGAACACTTAAATTTACTACTGTAAACTAAGGCGGCGCCCCCCCTTAGTTTGTGTGTAATCCTTGTTTATTATTTTAACCATTAAAAGTATTTTCAATAAAAACCAAACATTATAGAAAATGATTATTTGCGCGATTTGCTTGTAAATTCATTCATTTGCAATAAAGTTTTAAAAAGAAGAAAAGAAGTCCGCGGGGATTCATTTGCAATAAAGTTTTTTTTAAAAAAGAAAAGAAGTCGGCGGGGATTCATTTGCAATAAAGTTTAAAAAAAAAAAAATAAATAAAAGTCGTCTGGGGTTGGGCTGACTCTGGTGGGCGGGGCTGCACCAGCTGGGCGGGGCTGACTCTGGTGCAGCTCCACCTTTGTGGTTCTGCAGCGAGCAGTACTTGGGAGACGTGTATGTGCATCGTCTCACGGCCGCATCAATGCAGTTAATCTTTCAGAAAGCAATGGTTGTAAGTGTTACACATTGTTTACAGTTTGATAAGATGTGTTAACGAACTTTGTGGGTATTTTGTGTATAAAAGTAACAGTATAATGTCGTAGCTTGTGGGACAGCAGTGTGTATACTGTCCACTAATTTGCCTTGTTTTCTAGCCTGCTGTGCTAATACCTGTTGAGTTATTATTAAGCAGTTGATACATTGATACTGATATTTACATGGCTGTTTATTAAGACATTTCTGTATCATTCTTTTCTAGTTTTACACCGAATTCAATGCAGTCAGAAATGCTGACTTATGTGTGAAAAGACATTAAAGGAGCAAGGCGCTCACGTCCCTGGCTCTTGAATAAGGAGTTTGGCTGGCTGTGTATCTGTGTTCACGCAAGAGCAAAACACACAGAGAGAACAGTACAAGCAACATGAAGCCAGACATGACGGTGAAAATACTAAATGTTTTTTTTAACCGAAACACGCACACCAACGGTACCAACTCAAAGCTCTAAACCCCAAAACAACGATAAACCACAGTCCAACGGCATCGTTACTGAGAACACATACTGTTTCATTTACAGAGCATATCTTCTCCACAACACTCTGACACGAAACACACGCTACCTTTCCCACTACTAAAACAACCCATTACACTCATATCCATAGGCGTAATTTATGGGGGGGATGGGTGGGTTGTAACCCACCCAATAATCCAAACCAACCACCACAACCCACCCAATATGATATCAGAATTATTGATATTGAATGTTAAGCATTATAATCACAACAGTGTGGTAGATTTTCTCAATTTACCAGTAAAAAATAGTGACGTTTGTCTGTGCCCCCTCCCGCTCTGAGATTTGGTTTCGCCCATCTTGCCGGACCTCGATTCTCTACTGTCTCTCCCCGCATCAGCAGTGGTATGAAGAAAGCATGCGGAAAAAAGCAAAAGAATAAAAGAATCTTCCCAACAGGAGGTAGCTACTGCTAGGGCTCCAGTGCCACCACTCACGAGTCAAATCATGTTACTGAACAAAAGTTAGCCCCCCCCCCAGCCGGCAAGTTTGACAGTGCGTGCGCGTATAGCCCCGTTCACATACGTCGCTACTCGCCCGTCACTCGCTTTCTCGCTGAATTCTACTCGCTGCCAAAAAAAAGCTCACTGCCGCCGGCGGCGACTTCAAACGGAAACTCTCTGTGGAACTCTCTGTTGACGTCCACTGTCAATCATCTCTATTCTACATTGTGATTGGTACTCGCTTGGTACTCACTTCACTCGCATCGCAGAAAGTTAAAATTATTCTATCTCCGATCGACCACATCGCATCGCCTGTCCTGGTGCCCCTGCATGTGAAGTTATTAGGGCCCGAGCGCCGACAACGTCGGGCTGCGAAGCCCTATTGTTATTCAAATGTTTTTTTTTTCTTCTTCTTCTTCTTCTTCTTTCACGCCTTCTAGCTTGTAGAAGAACTGTCGCACTGTCCACTTGTGAAGCAGAGTATATAGCCCTAGCCACAACCATACAGGAGTGTCTCCATCTTAAACAGCTGTTGGAAAATCTTGATAAATGTCAGTACTCACCACCTAAGGTATATGAAGATAACCAAGGTACAATAGCCTTAACAAAAAATACCGTGAGCAGGCAGAGATGCAAACATGTAGACATCAAGTATCATTTTATTAGGTCTTCTGTAAATAATGGTACAATTATATTGGAGTATTGTCCCACTAATGAGATGGTAGCAGATGTGTTGACAAAGCCTGCAACCAAGTGTACGTTGATGAAGTTTGTTGCATTTATTTTTGGAAAATGATGTTACTGTATGTTAATGTGAGAGCAAGTGGGGGTGTTAACGGTGTGCATTATGTTTTTGTCTTGTTAAGGTCGCAAATGAGAGAATGCGGTTTTTGTTTTCTTTATTGATTGATAGTTTTGACTTTATTGAGTTGGTTGAACTGACACATGATTATTAATGTGGGTGTGTACATGTATCGTGATTGGGTGTTCAATAAATCACCTTGAGTGAGCACAGCTGCGGCTGTGTGTTACAAGTCAGTAATGTCGCTGCGTCTACTCTGTCAACAGGTTATGGGCCCAGTCTAAGTCTAAAAGTGTTTCTTTGTTTTTTAGCGTACTGTAGTAGCGCTATGAGTAGGCCTAATGCTAGAAGATCCCCAGAACAGAGCGGTCACTGGTTGCGGCTTTTGTTTGACGGGGATGAAAAGAATTACGAACTTTGGGAGATTAAGTTTTTGGGCCACCTCCGGCTGCAAGGCCTGAAAGAAATTATTACTGTGGAGCCCGAAGGTGTGGAGACAGCGGAAGAAGCGGACTCAAATGCTGAGGCATATGCTGAATTAATCCAGTTCTTGGACGATAAAAGTTTATCACTAGTGATGCGAGAAGCAGCCGACGATGGGCGCGCAGCGCTAAAGATTTTGAGAGACTATTATGCAGGTAAAGGAAAGCCGCGAGTAATAAGTCTGTATACTGAGTTAACCTCGCTTCAAAAATCAAGCAGCGAGAGTGTGACGGAATATGTTATTCTTGCGGAAACTGCTATCACGGCATTACGAAATGCTGAAGAGACTTTAAGTGACGGGCTGCTGGTGGCTATGGTTCTAAAGGGGCTTCCTGAGACTTTTAAACAGTTTGCCATCCATATAACGCAATCGGATGAGAAAATAACGTTTGCTGAATTAAAAACCAAGCTTCGAAGCTACGAGGACATCGAAAAGATGCGTGCTTCAGCCGCAGAGGACAATGTAATGGCGGTGCGGGCACGACAGAGGCCTGCGAGACCCGCCAGTGCAAGCCCAACTGAACGGGCTGCAGCGGACGTGGTGTGCTACAGGTGCGGCCTGAAAGGACACATTGCCCGCGCTTGCCAGCGCAAACTGTGGTGCAGCCACTGCAAAAGCAGCACACACCGCGACACGACCTGCAGAAGGAGGCGGCGCCAGGACGCAACATGGAGAACCACCGAGGAAGTGACCGACGAGTACGTATTCCTGGTGACCGATGGGGCGGCAGGATCCCAGCCAAGCAGCCAGGGTGTCGACGTGAGGGGCCTGATGGTCGACTGCGGGGCAACCTCGCATATAGTCACCGACATCTCCAAGTTCAAGAGGTTCGATGACGAGTGCCAGGCCGGGACTCATTGCATGGAGCTAGCTGACGGCACAAGATGCAAGGGAGTAGCAGAGCGCAGAGGTGATGCTGAGGTCTGCTTGATCGACAGCCGCGGACACCACCTCAAAACAATATTGAGACGGGCGCTGTACATTCCCTCTTACCCGCAAGACATATTCTCGGTGCAAGCAGCGGCTGCCAGCGGAGCAAGCGTGACTTTCAAGAAAGGCGAGGACATTCTGGTGCACAAAAACGGTACAAAATTTCCCATTCATGTACATGATAGACTATATTACTTGCATACAGTACCTGATGAATGTGATGACCGAGTGAAGGGATGTTATGATTTAAAGACATGGCATGAGATACTGGGGCACTGTAATTTTGATGATGTGCAAAGGTTGGAAGGTGTTGTTGATGGCATGAAAATTGAAGGTCCAATAAGCAAACCTCCAACTTGTGAAGTGTGCACCCAAGGCAAGTTTACGCAAACAAGAAACAGAAAGCCTGATGTGAGAGCTAAAAGACCTCTAGTGGTGCGGAGGGAGAGGACGCTGGCGTTTGTCTGTTCGCCGCTTCTCCTTCTGTGACTTAACTCTGTGATTGTATCCTATCCTTGTATTTTTTTAGCCAGTCTAATTAGTTTAAGCAGTGTAAGAATGTTTTAATTGCGGTACCTTGGGATTCAAACTTTTTCGGATCTCTGGATCTCATCGTTTGACCATCCACTGCCTACCGATGGTGTACCTGCCTGCTACCGGCTACCTGGAACTGCCGTCCTCGCCCTGGGGGAGCTCCGCGCCCGGGAACCGCTCATCGCACCATCCCCGGCGGATAGCCTCTTCCCGGCGTCCGCGGCGAGCTGATCCTCGGGACTGCTCCCCTCTGCCCGTCTGCTCTCCATCTCTGGGACCCCGGTCCAAGACCACCAGCAAAGCGACACTAGCAGGCAGGTGGCTGGTGCTGGCATTGCTGTGGCTAGCGGCTAGTGAGGCTACACAACATCTTCCCTTGGACAGCATGACACTCACTTATTCCGCCGCCCAACTCCTCCGAATCAAATCCACAATCTCCCCTGGATATGGAATCCCCCTCGCCATCAAGGAACTCGGACTCCTGAGTCGGCCCCGCTATATCCACAGAAGCTGTCGGAAAAAGTTTGTTTACCACCGGCGGCATGATCGTTACATTCCTTCCATCTGGACGTCTGTCGCACATCTGACACGTCATCAGAGCGCTGCCGCCTCGGGCTGTAGTCCGTGCCGTAGTCTCGCAGGAAACACCGCGAGACGGTCACACACCAAGCAGGACAATAAACGGGGAGCTGATTCCAGTATACTCCGCCCTCTTCAGCGTCACACCACCTCCTCAACAAAAGTCAAAGTTGAACTTTTTAACACACAATCTCTGAACAATAAATCCTCCTTCATTCAGGACCACATTGCTGACAAACAGATTGACTTCATGTGCCTCACAGAGACATGGCAACAACCTGAGGTCTATTCTGCCTTGAATGAAGCTTGTCCTCCTGGCTATAGTTACCTGGAAAAAGCCCGCTGCACTGGGCGTGGTGGTGGCTTAGCTGTGGTATACCGAAGCAATTTTGATTTGTCTCCCCTGCCCCTGCCTGCATACGCTTCATTTGAATGCCTTGCATTTAAATGCAAACCCCCTTGCTCATTTACAATACTCTTGGTCTATAGGCCCCCCCAAACCTAACTCAGCTTTCATCCCAGAGATACATGACCTCCTCACCACACTCTGCACAACCTCAGCTAATATTATAATACTTGGTGACTTCAACATTCATGTTGACGCTCCCTCCTGCCACCCTGCTTCTGAGTTTCTGCATCTCCTTGACTGCCTCAACCTGACACAACATGTTGTTGCCCCAACACACACCAGGGGGCACACTCTTGACCTAGTCATCACAAACTCCACTCTCATCAGCAACCTTTTGGTGTTCGACCTGGGCGTGTCTGATCACAAGGCCATTTCAATGGAGCTTCCAATCCTGTTCCCCCTTGACAAACCCAAACGTCAGATCAGCTTCAGGAATTTAAAAAATATCAACCCGAACTCCCTAACTTCTGACCTACAGCATCTTTCTTCTGTTAATTTTCAAACAGTCACTGACTTTGTGAATTTCTATAATGCATCACTCAGCAGTCTCCTGGATCTCCATGCCCCTGTCAAAACCAGAACAGTTACTTTCACCCATTCAGCCCCCTGGTATACCAGCCAGCTGCGGGAAATGAAGAGAGCAGGACGTGTCCTCGAACGGCGTTTCAAGGTTTCAGGTCTCACAGTGCACAAAGCAGCCTATCGGGAACATCAGAAGGCCTACTCAAAATCCCTCAGTGATACACGGTCTCGCTTCTTCTCCAATCTCATCAACAATAGCTCTGGAAACTCCAAAAGACTTTTTTCCACTGTCAATAACCTTCTCAAACCTCAAATCCCCCTGAAACTAGACACCACACTGGAGCAGTGCAACAACTTCATCTTTTTCTTCAGGGCAAAGGTAGATAACATCCGTGCCATCCTCTCCACCCCCTCTGCCCCCACAATCCCAACTGTCAGCCCTCAGCCTGGGACGACCCAACCTCTCTGCTGCTTCCAGGACATCACACAGCGTGAGGCTGAGGAAATCATGAGGAAGATGAAACCCTCTACCTGTGCCCTCGACCCATTCCCTTCAGCTTTGATAAAAACACACACCTCTGCCATAAGTCCCATGATTACTAAAATCATAAACTGCTCCCTCCAGACTGGCCACATCCCATCTGTCCTGAAAACTGCAGTCATTAAGCCACTCCTTAAAAAACCCAGCCTTGACCCGGAAGTGCTTGCTAACTACAGACCAATCTCAAATCTCCCGTTCCTTTCAAAAGTGCTGGAAAAGGTAGTTGCTGCCCAACTTCACGACCACCTTCAAACAAACAACATGTTTGAAAAATTTCAGTCTGGTTTCCGCCCTGGCCACAGCACGGAAACTGCTCTGGTCAGGGTCACTAACGACCTACTGATGTCAGCTGATGCTGGCTCACCATCCCTGCTCATTCTCCTTGATCTCACTGCAGCTTTTGATACGGTTGACCACCACATTCTCCTCCATCGCCTACACTCCACCATCGGACTATCTGACTCAACTCTCAACTGGTTTACCTCCTATCTCACTAACAGAACTGAATACGTCTCCCTGGGAGAAGCCAAGTCAGACACACTCCCCGTCTCCTGTGGTGTCCCCCAAGGGTCAGTCCTCGGACCCACCCTTTTCACTGTCTACATGCTTCCCCTTGGCCGTGTCATCAGCCGGCATGGAATATCTTTCCATTGCTATGCTGATGACACCCAACTTTATTTCAAAATCAACCCAGCATCCTCTGACACCCTGCCATCTTCCACACTCACCACCTGCCTGGGGGAGACAAAGGCGTGGATGAAGGAGAATTTTCTGCAGCTTAACAGTTCAAAAACTGAAGCCATTCTCATTGGCACCCCACATCAGACCCGGTCATCCACCATTACCAGTATCACCTTCGCCGGCCACGACATCCACCTTTCTCCATCAGTCACCAACCTTGGTGTAATAATGGACCCCCACCTGACCTTTGAACTTCACATCAAACAGCTTTGCAAAAACTCTTTTTACCACCTAAAAAACATTGCAAAACTCCGTCCATCACTCTCTCTCCCAGATGCAGAAAAACTCGTCCATGCCTTTGTCTCCACCAGGCTGGACTACTGTAATGCTCTTCTTGCCGGGATCTCCAACAAAAACATCCAAAAACTCCAATACATTCAAAACTGTGCTGCCCGGATCCTTACAAGGACACGAAAATTTGACCACATCACACCAATTCTCAAATCCCTCCACTGGCTCCCTGTCCCATTCAGGATTGAATACAAGGTTTCCCTACTGACCCACCAGTGCCTCCATGGTAATGCTCCTATTTACCTGAAGGAGCTAATCACCCCTCAGCCCACTTCACGACACCTCCGATCCGGTCAGGCAAACCTTCTGCAGATCCCAAGGACCAAACTCCGAACCATGGGAGACAGAGCTTTCTGTCACGCCGCTCCCTGTCTTTGGAATGCTCTCCCTGACCACCTGAGAGCACCACTGACCCTGGACACTTTTAAAAAAGGCCTAAAAACCTACCTTTTTAAAAAAGCCTTTCATTAGTTGTTTCCTTTGGAGAGACGCTCTCTCTCCAAATTTTAACTTTTACGTTTCTTTTTTTATGTAGCACTTTGAGATTGTTTGCTCAATATAAAGTGCATTACAAATAAAATTCATTATTATTATTATTATTATTATTATTCTAGAGCTAGTGCACACAAATTTGGCAGGTCCAATTCACCCAGAGTCCAGAGAGGGGTACAAATATGTCTTGTCATTCACTGATGATTTTTCCAGTGCAGTGTTTGTATATGCCCTTAAGAATAAAAGTGACACACTACAAGCAACAGAGAGGTTTCTTGCAGATACGGCCCCATATGGTAAAATTCTGCGTCTTAGATCTGACAATGGCACTGAGTTTACGGCAAAGCATTACAAAACTCTGTTGGTTAAGAATGGTATTAAACATGAGACTTCTGCACCATATTCTCCCCACCAAAATGGTACAGCAGAGCGAAATTGGCGTACACTTTTTGACATGGCACGGTGCATGCTGATAGAGAGTGAGTTACCTAAAGGTTTATGGCCTTATGCAGTGCAGACAGCAGCCATAATCAGGAACAGGTGTTTTAACAAACGCACCAAACAGACACCAGTTCAGATGTTAACAGGACGACGGCCCAATCTATCCAGGATGCAAAGGTTTGGTTCAGAGTGTTTTGCTTATAGACAAGATAAAAGAAAGCTGGATCCAAGATGTGAAAAAGGTGTTTTTATTGGTTATGATAAAAGCAGTCCAGCATACATTATCTATTTCCCTGACAGCAGGAAAGTGCAGAAACACAGGTTAGTTAAGTTTCTTTCTAAGACCTGTGTTGAGCGACAGACTCAGACTAGCATTGTTGATGATGATGATGATGATGATGATGATGATCTGGAGCAGAAGGTCAATAGGACAAGGCAGAATGTAAGTCCAGTAAGTGACCAGGTTCCAGTCAAAGAGGAGGAACTGAGTAGCAGTCCTCAGACCCAGACAGTTGAAGCTATGTCTGAGCCTACAAGGTACCCTTCTAGAGAGAGGAAGAGGCCAGACTATTTCCATGACTGTGTTTCTCAACAGGCATCTGATGAGGAAACTGATCAGGTGCAGATTAACATAGATTACTGTTATAGAGTGACATGTAACATACCTGTAACTTTCACAGAGGCTATAACCTCAGACAGATCAAAAGAATGGGTCACTGCAATGGATGAGGAGATGGAGTCACTTAGAGAAAATCACACATTTACCCTAAGTAGCTTGCCTGAGGGTAAGAAAACAGTGGGGGGTAGATGGGTATATGCAATCAAGAACAACATTGATGGATCTGAAAAGTGCAAGGCACGTTATGTGGCAAAAGGATACAGTCAGAAGAGAGGTGTAGATTATGAAGAGACTTTTTCCCCTACAGCTAACTTGACAAGTATCCGAGTGATAATACAAAAAGCAGCACAAGAAAACCTGATTCTGCACCAAATGGATGTAAAAACTGCCTACCTGAACGCACCAATAGATCATGAAATTTACATGGAACAGCCAGAGGGCTATGAGGTGAAATCTGGCACAAATGAAAAATTGGTTTGTAAATTGGAAAGGTCATTGTATGGGTTAAAACAATCTGGCAGAAACTGGAACAAGGTGCTACATGAGTACCTAACCAAAAACCATTTTGAGCAGAATCAAGCTGACCGCTGTGTTTATACACGGGAAACTGAAAATGGAAAAGTGATAATTGTAATATGGGTTGATGATTTGTTGATTGCTGCAAGTGATGAAAATGTTCTCAGAGATGTGAAGGACATACTTACAGAGAGATTCAAAATGAAGGACTTGGGCAAACTAAGGCATTTTCTAGGTATTGATTTCCAACAGAGTGACAACTGTGTGAGAATGTCTCAAGCAAAATATGTGTCAAAAATATTGCAAAGGTTTAACATGCAGGATTGCAAACCTAGATCGACACCGTGTGAACAAAAACTAGACTATACTAATGATGCTGAAAAGATGATTCATGTGAAAAAATATAGAGAGGCAGTGGGAAGCCTCATCTATCTGACCATCTGTACTAGACCTGATATAAGTTTTGTGGTAAGCAAACTGTCACAGTACTTCACAGAGCCAACTGTTGAGCAATGGGCCACAGTTAAACATGTACTGAGGTATCTTAAAGGTACAATTGACAAAAAGCTGTTACAGAAAATGTAATGAGACACTGGGAATAATGCATTATGCAGTGGCGTGCACAGACATTTTGGGGGACAGGTGCTCAGTGAAAAATAAGGGCACTTTATGCGGCATGTAGAACTGACGGCTGCCTTATTATGGCAGTGTGAGATTTAAAAAATAAATAAACATTACAGGCACATGTTGAACGTTATATGCTATTGTTTTATTTCCCACAGAGCTGCTCCCCTGGGCTGCCTGCTGTAGCTCCCTTTCTTTTTCCCTTCTTATCCTCTCCTTTCTAGGCATTATGCTGCAATTGGTAAATAAAAAGAGACCAACAATATGAATAAGACTGTTTGGTTATATTTCAACAAGGCACAGGGCTACTTTTTCTGCAGGCAATTGGGTATAGCCTGTTTGTCATTTAGCAAATACATTACTGCAAGTGTTAATTATGTAGGCCTAGCCTAATGTAAACCTACACAATAGCCTACTAAATATTCATCTTAAGTAAGTATACAGATAGATTCACATGCTGTAGGATACCAATGACAAACTCTACTGGTGGTCATCATCATGTCATATCTATTACTGATTTTGGGTAGCGTCTAGCTTGTGAGCAGCCGATAATTTATGCCCAGCTGTGTGGCGTTGAGACCGGCTACTTCACAACAGAGACAAATAAATGCAAGTTGCAGCTTGGCAACTGAGGCGCGTTCACACTGCTTTTATTTTGAAAATTGACCGGATTGTCTCGTGTTTCTTTGTGTGAAAAAAACGAACTTTCAAAAGGGCACTTGCTTGGTCCAGAGGGCAAGGGCAGGTGCTTTAGCACCACCTAGTGTCTACCTGTGCACGCCACTGGCATTATGTTTTTGTCTTGTTAAGGTCGCAAATGAGAGAATGCGGTTTTTGTTTTCTTTATTGATTGATAGTTTTGACTTTATTGAGTTGGTTGAACTGACACATGATTATTAATGTGGGTGTGTACATGTATCGTGATTGGGTGTTCAATAAATCACCTTGAGTGAGCACAGCTGCGGCTGTGTGTTGCAAGTCAGTAATGTTGCTGCGTCTACTCTGTCAACAAGTACTGATAACTGCAGTAAAAGTACTGATAACTACTGTAAGAGTACTGATAACTGCAGTAAGAGTACTGATAACTACTGTAAGAGTACTGGTAACTGCAGTAAGAGTACTGATAACTACTGTAAGAGTACTGATAACTGCAGTAAGAGTACTGATAACTGCAGTAAGAGTACTGATAACTACTGTAAGAGTACTGATAACTACTGTAAGAGTACTGATAACTGCAGTAAGAGTACTGATAACTGCAGTAAGAGTACTGATAACTACTGTAAGAGTACTGATAACTGCAGTAAGAGTACTGATAACTGCAGTAAGAGTACTGATAACTGCAGTAAGAGTACTGATAACTACTGTAAGAGTACTGATTACTGCAGTAAGAGTACTGATAACTGCAGTAAGAGTACTGATAACTACTGTAAGAGTACTGATAACTGCAGTAAGAGTACTGATAACTGCAGTAAGAGTACTGATAACTACTGTAAGAGTACTGATAACTGCAGTAAGTGTACTGATAACTACTGTAAGAGTACTGATAACTGCAGTAAGAGTACTGATAACTACTGCAAGAGTACTGATAACTTCAGTAAGAGTACTGATAACTACTGTAAGAGTACTGATAACTGCAGTAAGAGTACTGATAACTACTGTAAGTGTACTGATAACTACTGTAAGAGTACTGATAACTGCAGTAAGTGCCATTCTGGTACCAATGGAAAGCGCGTGGCCACAAATGGGGGCGTAGCCGAACTTTCAACGAAAGAGCACCTAAGGGGAAAAATGAGCACCTGATTGTTTCAGATCAAAGGGTTCCCAACGTCCAATCACAATCAAACCGGTATGGGCGGACTTAGCATACCTGAAATAGGGGGGGTAGTCGAACTTTCAAGTCCCTCACTTATTCACAGCAAAATGAGCAAGCATTTCAAGCATTTCAAGGGTGGCATTTACCCCCTTATTCCCTAACCCTAACCCTCTCATTCTCTACCCAAAGAACTCTAAACTGGAACCCTGCACTCACCCAATCTAACAAAAGAAAGCTTGGAATATAAACTTACTACCCCTCCTCAACTCGGACACAACATCACATATACCTCTTTGTCCTTTTATTAAAAAAACACACACAGCCGAGGGGATATTGAATTACATGCGCCGGCCCGTACCTTGCCGTGGTTCTCCATTCAACTGCGAAGCCGTTGGGCGACGCGGGGAGTTCCATGTGAATTTCAAAAACCTAACCCAAACAAATACGCCAGAGAGCTAAACATGATTTCTGCCGTGTTTGCGTTTTGAAATGTTTTTTTTACATGAAGCTTAAGCTAAGTTACTACTCATTCTATTTCACATATTCATACAATGATGCTAGAGGAGCCACACGGCACACAAGAATAGGAGCCAGACGGCCAATGGCCGTTGGCGCAGCACCGCGCCGACGGACAAAGGGGGCAATGTGGGGTTAAGTATCTTGCCCAAGGACACTTCGGCTGACTGGAGGAGCCGTTATTCGAACTGCTGATCTTACGATTGGGGGACGATCCCATTACCTCTGAGCCACATCCACCCCACCGCAATTGACTGATGACATGACGGCTGTGTCTGTGTGTATTAGGCTATCTGTCTTTCATAGAGAACCGATGTTAGATGCATGATATGCATATGTCACAGGGTGTAGTGTGTCTGTGTGTGTGTGTGTGTGCGCATGTGTACGTGTGTCTCAGGGAGACGCTGATTGGCGCAGCGAGCCCAAGCCACCTCCATCCAGGTGATTGAGGGAATGCGAACCAGGTGTGCGACAGGTAGAAAAATAGGAGGAGAGACGTCAAAAGGAGCGGGGAGGAGCAGACGGGAAGACGGGGAACTCGAGAGAACCACCGGGTTTCAACCAGCCTACGGCTATGGAGACGGGGAGAAGAGAACTCGAGAGAACCACAGGGTTTCAACCAGCCTACGGCTATGGAGACGGGGGAAGAGAACTCGAGAGAACCACAGGGTTTCAACCAGCTTACGGCTATGGAGACGGGGAGAAGAGAACTCGAGAGAACCACAGGGTTTCAACCAGCCTACGGCTATGGAGACGGGGAGAAGAGAACTCAAGAGAACCACAGGGTTTCAACCAGCCTACGGCCGGATCGACTGAACCCAAGAACGAGAAGAAGCTCGGTAGCTCGACTGCACCGGGAAGGAGCAGCACGGAGCGACCATGGGTGCCCGGCTGTACGGAGAGGGGGACGCGCTACGTGGGAAAAGCGGAGGGATGAATGTGCGCTTTGGTCTACCACTAATTACGCCAACTCGCCAAACTGCTGATTGGGTCGCAAGACTTTATGTACCGTATACCGAAACAAAAAAAGGGAAGGCCACTAGTTATTTGCATGTTTATTTTGGTATATTCTATTTTGGGATTTTCCCAAATAAAGTTTGTGTAATTTTATTGTCATTTATTATTTCAAGCATGTGATTTATTTTGGTTTTACTAGTTGGCCACCCTCCTTTCTCTCTTGTGCCCGCTAGAGCAAGACGCTGCACGTGGCAGTAGACACCAGGCCCACGGTAGTAAAGGCCACGCCAGATTGGACTTTTAGGCACCTTGCATATTGGACCCTGGGACATTGTTCACCCTATCGGTTTAGGGTTAGGGTTTTAGTTTTGTTTTACATTATATTTTTACTGTTTTTATAATGTATTTGTTCTCTTTTAAAATATAACTTGTCTCCTGTCAATTGGTGTCTGTGTGTTGTTTGAGTCAGTAAATCTCCACAGTAGAATTTTTAATTTTTAGTAGGCCTAGTTTAGTTTTTCTTAAAGAAATCTTAACGAGCCACCCTCACGGGTGTGACACATATCATGCATGCATACATACAGACACTTGGATATTTCACATGATGCATACAACAAACTTCCGTAATGTGATGCGGATTATAAATTTAAATAGCACACACAGACATTTTGGACAATGTGTTTATTAAGGGGAATCACCAAGCGGTTACCATCACCACGGCACCCTACAGGGTTTTCAAAATAAAAGCCCCAGAACGTAAGTACATCTTAAGAGGCAATAATGCTATTGGCATTATAAAGATATACACATACAGATTGAAAGTCATCAAGGCAGTGTATTTACAGCTTTTCAACACACCTTCAAATATTCCACATCATTGATAAAATATTGGTAATATTCAACTCTTCAAGGAAATTAATCTGAAAACCATTTCTTCTATTTTACTTTCCTTGCTCACATTAAAGCCAGAAGTGCAGTGTATCATTACGTTTCAAAAACAATCATCCTAAAACCCATCCTAAAATGAAATTAAGAAAATATTTATACAAACACTGTGTACAGTAAAAATATATGCAATCATCTGAAAGTAGTAAGACTACATTACACACTTGCTGTATACATACTTTTGCATACCCCTATAAATTACAATAGTATCTCATTTTGATGACTTATATCATGTGATGGATTATGCTTTGATGATACTCATGCTTGAGATGTTATATGACCGCGTTCTGTGTTGCATAGCAGACCCATTGCACTGTGTTGGCATAACATGCAATGCAACTACAATGCACCACAGCTCTAGCCAGCATTTCCACTCTCACTTGGTACATTCGTTAGATCGTTGATCAAGCTGTCGATTTTCAGCTGTATTGCTGGTTTGAGTGATTGAATGATCCACTCAATTTGACCACTGACATGTGCGTGATAAGGCTCTGCAGTCCAACCACCCGGTGTACTAACCAAATACTTGTGGAGAGGGCAATTGCACAGCTCCTCAAGGTGAGAAGATTCTTAACGGTCCAACAGCTCTGCTAAGTCTTCTGCAACCGTAATGATATTAGGTTAATGTGATGCTTGCCAAGGTATGAGCAATGTGTCTAAATTCAGCACACTGAATACACACAATAGCACTACACAATCTTACACCAGCAACCAGCACATGGTGCATCAGTAAAACAGGATTGTTATCACAATTACCACCAGATTTCTGTCTACAGATAAAATGCAACCTAATAAATATAATACACTTCTAGATAAACCTATTCAATGAAAAATTATTTTTCAGTGATCTACTTGAAAACATTAAAGTGACCATTTACCTCTTGATGGGAAATCCACAAGCTCTTTTGACCAATACGACTTTAAAGAGATAACAAAGTCTAATTTTAAATCCGCACATGCTGAGTCAAACGGGGGATCCTGTGCACTAGTGTATTCCAGTCCACTGTCCAACAGACACACCCCTCTTTCTCTTTTTGACCGGGAAAACGCTCCAGTGACTGAAGCTGAGTGTGTGGGGCCATGTTGTGGGATGAGGTGATTCCTGAGGACCAATGGGGAAGCCCCTGGTGTGGGGCCTATGGGCCTCCAGAGGGTTTACTGCAGGTCAGCTTCAGCTATTACCATCTGAAGAGGGAGCCAGGCAAAGGATGGTATGGCAAGAGGAGGAATTGAAGTGGAGGCAGCACATAGTAGTGCAGCGAGTCCTGATTACATGCTGCAGGAAATAAGAGGTTGCAAATGAAGACAAAAAACAAGGATCAGGACACACTGCTAAGGTTTTATTAGAGTTCATGCATAAGTTAAACAACACAAAGAGAAATGAGGCAACTCAGAAAAGTAGCAGTCACACAGCACAGCCTCCCTTATCAGCATTATCCAGTGGTATACAAAGACTGAATTGTTCCTTTAAAGAACAGGTCTGAGATGACTGGAAAACTCCCGAATACACCAACATTCGGTTCCGAATCACCGAAAGAGCTCTCACAGACATAAACCGGTTGATCCTGGACGGTATCAGGATAGTACCAATATGTATTCTTTAAAACACATATTTGTCAGCTTCTTTTCCCCCCTCATCAACTGAGAGAAAAAGTGTCTGCGTTACAGAACAGGTGACACACACACACACACACACACACACACACACACACACACACACACACACACACACACACACACACACACACACACACGGTGAACACTAAAACAAGGTAACGGAAAGAGAGGGGACTTTCCCTTCAAAAATGTGCAATGCTGATGCTTTGTCAAAAGTGTCCAAAATAAGTGACTCATGTCTGCTTTGTCATGTCCTTACCAGTCACAGTGAAACTACTGAAATATGTATCCTTCATGAGATAAATGGGAGAACTGTTGTGATCCTCTTATAGTTACGAATCAGTGATGGACTGCAATTAATTATATGTCCATATTTTTTTTTTTACCATATGGACAGATTCAACCAACAAGAATGTCCACATAATAAATACAACATAAGAAACATAACCAGCAGCAATGTATAAAAAGGGAAATCTGAACTCCAACAACAAAAACACACACACACACTATGATGCCAAATTATCATTCTGTTCCTCAACATTTCCCATTTTCCCTTTGCACAATAACATGATTTAAAATACTGATCTGAAGAAGAAGAAAAATAGCTCTGAATAAATTATTTCTACACTTCTGCTCAGTTATTTCCAAACAATTACCATTAATTACATCTGGTTTAGTGTTAGCTGATTTACAGAACAGGTTAAAAATGTAATGCGCCTGTCAAAGTGCACGCTCGTTTTAAGCTTGTCGCAATTGTGTTTGTGAAGATGTCAGCATAAAGAAATGAAGGAGAAAATGCACAAATATAATGCGTAAACAGCTTTTGTGGTGTGACATTGAATTTGCAATACATCCCTGGATCTTAAGCTGTGAGTTGTTCAATCAACGGCGGGACTGGATCATGTATAGACATCCCGATTATCAGAGAAATGTCCTTCTACATCCAGCAGAAAGCACAATTTTGGTCCTCTAAACTCAATTTGATAAGGCAAATCATACAGCACACAATCTACTCAAAAGTGACTTAAAATCTACAGTCAATGAGTAAAAACTCACCAATGACAGCATGTGTTCTGCTAGCATTAAGACCAACTCTGACTGGGATTCTGTTCAAAGTAATATTTCCATTCCAAGTATGTGTCCAGTCAAAAGCGGCTTACATAATCATATAATTAGACAGCATTTTTTCAGCAGATGGAATTAACTACCTGCAAAAACTCAAACAGCAGATTTAGATGAAGACAATCTCAGCAAAAATAATCTCAATAACAACTGGGGATACGTTTGACAAAGAAAAGTTTACATCTGATTTAGAGGGTAAAGAACGCATTTGTTGATTTGGTTCGCAATCATGCAATCACAAAACCTATATTCCCTTCTTCTTCTCCTTCCTTTTTAATTTGTTTTTGCGGATTATCAGATGTGTAGTATTCCCTTTTCTTGTGAAAAAGTGAGGTGAGGTACATCCCTATTGTCAGAGGAGCTGGAAGATAAACCCTTTTCAGAAAAAAACTACATTAAAGCAATATCTCTTTTATACATCTGTAGCTTAAATATACACCTAATAAATAGACTAATAAACTTGCCATTTGCCATTTACAGATTTACAATTCAACTCAGACTGACTTGCGATGCTGCTGCCTGTAATGGGCATTTCCCCGCAGCAACAACCAAAACAAACGTTTCTGTTGGGGTTTCTTTCAACGTAAAAACTTAAATGATCAAGTATGACGGTGTGAATGCATGCATCGAGGGTTTTGGGTAAGAAATTGATTTAATACATATGACAAGGACAGCAGCACTCTTTTTATTTTATAAAATGTTCTATTTTAGGATTAGCTGCATCATGAAGCTCTGCAGTCCACAACAGGCAGAGGGATATTCTTCGCACATAAAGAAGAACGAACAAGCGGGCTGCCTCAGCCTCTAACACCGATCATTATGCGAGTTAGATCATCGACTGGCTTGTCAAAATTGGCCACTCGTTTGGTATTGCCTTTCCTCTTGAGAAATGAATGAACAGCATGAATATCTCCCATATTTAAGGAGAGCATGTACAAATCTCTGTAGTGTAAAGGAATAGTGTTGAATCGTAACGGAGGAGGGGTGATTTAGTGTCAGGTCAGTCTGTCCTCGAGTGATGCTGCTCAGCTGGTTGGGCCTTAGGCTGGGGGATCAGAGGTCGAGAGGTTGAAGGTCTACATGGCGAACAAAGTGTCCTCCGGCCTGTCTGGCTTCTTGCGGCTGGGCGTGCCTTGCGCCGCACCCACCTCTCCACTGGGGGGTGATGGTAAGCTGGGGACCATCTCTGCAGCTTTGGCTCTCTCCTCAAGGAACTTGTCGAACTCTGGAAGCATCGGATCATGGGAAGAAAACAAACAGGAGGAAAATAATGTGAATTTGAAAGGAGATGTGGTTGAAACGTAGCTGGAAAAAGAAGGAAATCTACTGAGAGGAATATTACAGGAAAGGAGATTTATGACTTACCTTCACTTGTCACGCCTTCTTCACCTTCATCTCCTTTCTGTAGTTAAACAAAGCCAAATATGTCAAAACCAGGAGATGTTTCTGCTCAACCTAATCCACTGCAAACCACCACAAACCAAGTAAAGTTCTAACCATGTGCATGTGCATTGTCTTTTTAAACATACTCACCGGTTTCATTATATAACAAGGAGCCACTGACTTGTTTTTACCACTCACCCAAAATTGTGCAAATAATTTTGGAAATAATGATGCACTTTTTTTTGATGCCCATTTATAGAAAATACTATATACAAAACAAAAACAAACAAACAAACAATCGACCAGTTGCTCCCCAACCAAAAACCTGGATAAAACCACTCAATAATGCAACACAATCTCATACATTAATGTAAAATGAGCATTCATTCTTGTAATGCTTCATGGGTTAGCCCTAACCCTAACCAGATAGACAGATTATAGACAGTAGTGTGACTGTTAGTGGTAGGAAAGCATGACCTCACACTGTATGCCACAACACATATCTACATTCAAAAACTCATGCTCATTTTACACAATTTTGTCATGTCAGGTTGTCCCAACAACACACCCTTATTAAGTCAAAGTGAACGAGGATATTAATGCATGATTGGTCAAAAGTGAGGAAATATAAGACAAATGTGTGACTTCCTGAGATAAGGGAATACACCAGAATGAAAAAGGAAAGAGAAAGCGATAGAGAACTGCAGGCAGAAATAAAAATCATGATGGGCTCACCACATCAGTACTTAGCCACTCCTCTATGTCATCCATTACAGAGGACTGGCCTCCGACAACCTATGGGGCAGCGTCAAGATCGCCGCAGGTGGCCGGGGGGGTGGGGGGGCAACAGCAGAAAATATGACTTAAATATAACCCAAATGCAACTTAAAGTAATGAGTGAAGAATAAAATTATAATAAAGAAATGAAGAAATGGAATGGAGTTTAATATTTGTGGATTGTGTGGCACAGCACACTAAGTGATGATAGTGAGTCACATTGATATCGAGGAGAATCCGCTTTTACATATAAAAAACACTGATTACATCACACAAGCCCATTAAGAAGGCAATAAGATGAAGATGAACACAGCGAGCAGCAGCACATCCAAGTTCAGCATTTGACAGTCCCTCCAGGAAGTTTTTCTCACAATCGCAACTATTAACAAAAATTCAACCAATCCCCAC
The DNA here is from genome assembly GCF_963514095.1 of Eutrigla gurnardus. Taxonomy (NCBI): domain Eukaryota; kingdom Metazoa; phylum Chordata; class Actinopteri; order Perciformes; family Triglidae; genus Eutrigla; species Eutrigla gurnardus. Next base: position 61,326 of record NC_139933.1, read on the forward strand.
AAATTTTGCGCAGACTTGCAATTTTGTCCAATCCCTGTACCTTTTCTGCAAATTTGAAACATCATCACTGAAGCCATCGCTTGACTGGCACTTTTCTCAAACACGCCTGGAGAAAAGCTACAGACACGACAACAGACCATGCCAGAGGCTGCTGCATGCAGATCTGTTGCAAGTGCTGAATCAAACAAGGTGAGTTCAGATGGAGAGAGCATAAAGCAATAATACAATAAGCATTACAATTTTAAAAACAGTGTGTGCTACAGTGGAATGGGTAACTTTTGATCTTTACTAACAAGTTATTTTTTTCCTTAAGATTTGTGTAGATTCTGTTTCCACTTAAACTGCAGTCAACATTCCACTCTCTAAAAGTGACCCTGCAATGCAAAGTTCCCTCAGGGCAAATGTAATGGAAGAGCCATTCCTGGATTTCACCAGATTTCAGATTATTATTTTTAGCAAGTACTGAAATCCTGAGCTTTTTTGGTAAGATTACATAGAACACACTAAATACAGTTGCAACTATTTTTGTACATTCACTTGCTCCTGCGTGTTTTTGAAAAAATAAACTTTCACCGCAACTTTTTAAAAGAAAAAAACTGCTGCAAAATCAGGCATTGTAGGCAGCAACAATCACCAAAAAGCCAGCGAAATCCTGGAGGGACTGATTTGAGCATTTCACACAGTCGATCACCCACAGAGCAGATAAAACAAACTGGTCAGCTACATTTGACTGCCATTCATTCCCTTTCCAGCTCGACATTGCAGTAGAGTGAAAGCAGGGTTAAAGCTGCATGTCGCACATGCAAACACACACTCCAAATGTTCTTTGAGTGGTTAAGAAAACACTGACTGAAAATTAAAGCCAGACTGGACATAAACGCCTAAACTCACCGCTCCTGCAGTCGGCTGTTGGACATCCAAAGTGGGAGGAAGATCCTCAGAGGTGTTGTTGTCTTCTGCTGGCATGCTGAGACAAGAGGTAGAAATGGCCTTTCAGAATTCTGTTTTGCCTAATTTTTCATATTTGAAAACATGGCTTAAGCTGAACAGCCAATTAATTGATAGAAAGACAATTTATCTGCAAAATGAATGTGAAGTAAACCATGCATTTCTAATGTGTCCTTACGGGTTGCATGGTTCAGGTAGAGCTCCAGTCCTGGTCTGAGCAAACACATCAAAGTCATCCTGGCCAAGTGGAGGCTTACAGCTAGACAGAGAACTCAAGGTACTGCTCACGCTGTCAGCGCCCATGTCTGGAGGGAAAAACAGTTGATGTCCAAAGCATAATTCCTCTGATATGACCAAGCTAATGGAATACTATTCCAATATTCATGTTCCAATGATGGTGCTCAAATAGAGGTCAAATGCAGAATCCACTGGGGACAAAGTCAAGTCGACAATGTTGTGATGCAGTGAAAAATGATGAATTATGTTTATTCACTTTCTTGACAAAAGTTTGAATGTAAAATCAACACCACTTCTATTAAGCTATGGCGCTTGAGCTGGAAGTCAGCTAAACATACAAACTGGAAGCAGAAGCTAACCAGGTGCTGTGCAACATTCAAAGTTTGGGCCACCAACGCCTCGAAAGCTTAGTAATGACCAGGTTGTATCTGGAAATGTCAAAATGACACGTTATGGTTTTGTAGTGGCTTCCTCACGTCTCTGCTGGTCTCACACTGATATCAGGGCTAGGCACAGTTTTGCACTTTTGGACTGACCCAGGCTAGCAGTGTTTCCCTCTCTTTCCAGTCTTATTGGTAAGCTAACCTAATTGATTCCAATATAGCAATAGCACAGTCATGAACGTGGTATCGGACTTTTATATAATTCTCAGTAAGAAGGTGAACATACTACTACTACCCCTTGTGATCTCAGAGTGAGCGCTTAGCTTATGTCTGAGATAGTGTATACGTACCAAGGCCAGCCAGGCGGGAGGCCAAGGTGGCCGGGGAGGAGGGCCTTCCTGCGGGGGCAGTGATGGGGGGAGGCAAGCTGGTTGGGACTGCGTTCGGCATGTTGCTGACCACCGCTGGGGAACCTGGGCCGAGGTCTATAAGGTTGTCCTCTGTAGCCTCACTCAGGACCTGGTGAAGAAGATGATGAGACACTCTATAGCTCTCATTTCCCATAGAAGCTAGGAGAAGGATTCAGGGTTTCTGGCTCATACACAGCAAAATAATCCTTTTGTGGAAGTCTAAGGAAAAGGCAGGGTTAAATACTATAGCGTTCCTTGATTATGTATGAAAAAAATAAAGGCAAAAAAGAGGGTACGCTATGTGATAAGGATGAGTATAATCTTTGAACATGTTGGTTAGCTTCAGGAGAGCATGGAAATGTCTGTAACTGAGGATAGCATGAAATTAAGTCATCTTTGGAAAAAAATGGTTTCTTAAGGGGGACCAAAGAATATTGCTCTTCATTAGAGACATATGCAAATTTTAAAAGCGTTTTTGTGATTGTGTTGTCAATAAACATTGAAAGGTACTGTTATCCATGAAGTCAAAACAATCCCCTTAAGAAGGTAGAAATACAGCAGGGAGGAAGGAGGGAGGACTACATCTTTGGGCTCTGGAGGAGATAATATACCAAGACCAATTTGCAAACAACATGGCAGCAGTTCTAGGGACATTGCAAAGCTTATATCACTGTCAGTCTACTTCCAGGTTGTAGCATATAATTGGCTGTTGGGGCTGCATAGTCAAAACATGCTAAATGGGGGTGACAGATTCAGGTGGAGGTGGGGTCCATATTATTTAGCCATGTTTCAACAGTCGCTGTTGGGTGACATCATTTAGGGTGGTTGACAATATTTTCATACTTGCCTGTGTCAGCTAGCCACAGAAACAGAAGAACAGAAAAGAACAGAAAGGAAGAGACAGTGATTACCATTAACATGCCTGTGGAGGGACACAATGTAATGGCATGATGACTATGGAAGATACAGCATGCCTTATTAACTGGAAACCCAATGAAGAGGTAAGTATGTTCCAAGCGTCCTTGCCTCACACTTTTCATCACATTCCTGGTCCATGTAGATTTTGTTGTATAGCTATAGTATAAGAAAATATGAATATATATATAATATTTATATATAATATTTATATATTATTATATTTATGAAAAGATTATGATGAAGATTTTATTCCCGTGGGTAATGGGGGCGGGACTAGATAAGCCTTGGCTTCTCCCGCTTTCCCTTTCGGCCATGTGTATTGTATTATTTGAACAAAGATGAAGTGTGATGATGACGATTTAATTGACACGCCCAAAATAAACAAATAAACAAACAAATAAATAAATATTTGGATGAGTGAGTGAATACTTTTGGCAATATAGTGGGTGGACGGACGGACGGACAGACAGATGAGATGGAAACAAGAGGAAACGGACACAATGCATGATGTAAACAAAAAAGAAAGACCACTATTGGAAGTGGCAGGCATTTGATGCATATTAAGTGCACCTGTTAAGGGAACATTGCAAGGCAGGAATGTATTTTAGTTCAGACAAAGCCAGAGAAATGGAGGCTGATCAGGAAACAGTGAGGCTTGCGTGTTAGATACAAGTAAAAACAGGAAAATACCAGTAAAATAAAACAATTGCTTCTATGTATTGCTGAAGATAGGCATTCACCAACGCGGTCGGGTCCTTTGGATAATGAAGCCTGAAGCACACCTACTGCTGATTGTATTTAATTCTGGCATGGACAACACAAGTGGAGGTCTAAATACAATCAGCTCAATCCCAGAAAATGCAATTTACTATTACTACAATATTATCACAGTCAATGTTTCCCCCTACTGGAGTTAAATGCAACAGGCCTTCTCTGGCTGTATTGTAGAAAAACAATGTAAAAAGAGAGAATATTCAAAATAATTGACATTTGCTTAGCATATTATGATGAAAGTAAATGCATTTGTGTTGGGTTGGGTTTTCATTTAATTAGGCATGCACACCTGGTAAATCACTGAAAAATAATGGATAGATAACAGTGAAAGAAATGGCAAGGCCAATGTGACATGAAAGTCCACATAATCGAAACTGAAAGGTGCAAACATTAGAGATTCTGAAAACGTGAGCAGAAAATAAACACCACGACATGGAAGAACTAGCTCATCAGTTTGAGACAGTTAATCCAGGAATTTCAAGTGTGATCCATCATGACCACATGAGTTACTAACTGTGGACTCACCCCATTGTTGACACTTTGAGCCAAGGACCTCCCAGACCTGAACCTTTCATACCTGAGGCAAGAAAGGACAACAAGAGAGAAATGACATAGAACACTCTCAAAGTTTACCTAACCAAATCTGTGCAAACATACAGTGATGTCAGTCAAAGGATGAGTTTTGATGAGCATACTTTCGTTTCCTCCAAAAGATGACCAGCATTGTTTCTGTGTGTTCTAACCTTTCGTAGCGTAGGAAAATGTTATTAAGGTCGTCATTGACGTGGAGCAGCTCCTCAGTAACTGCCTCATTGGAAACACAGGAGATGAGCTCCATTATCCTCTGCTGCATGGCTCTACAAGTCCTGTTCAGCTCCTAAACACACATCCACACAGGACAAATAGATGAAACCACACATGCATGCATGGAGGTCTCAGGTTACTGTTCTTAACGATTTGTAAATGTTGTTTAAACAAAAAAAAATACTATTTATTTACACGCACGCACGCACGCACACACACACACACTTCCTTGCCTGTAGTAACTCATAGTCTGAAGCATCCTCCTGTCCCGGGACCATCTCAGTCAACATCTCTGACATCACCTTAGTGTTTCCTCGAACAATGTCTAACTCACTGCGCAGCCGGCAAATCTGGATGTAGTGGAGTGAAATTCATCTACATTATTATTATTAGGCAAACTAGTGTTTATATCCATAGAAATGATTACATTTGCAGCCAATCATAATGCCACTAAAACATGTGTAAAAGTGATTGATTAAAAATGTGCTATGGAGAACAATAAACAGACAAAATGATTATAAATTATATGATAATTAGTAAAATTACAATAAACACATAAACTGCCCAGGTTACTACAGAGCGACTAAATATTTGAACCACATGTTCCGTTTCAGCGAGTTTAAGGCAGTTACATTTTACCTGTTCAGGTGTAGGATTGATGGATCCAGAGGCATGAATGTTGGGGACCTGAGGGGTGGTGTAGGCTGGTGGGACAGCAAGTGGTGTGGCCTGAGGAGTGGGGCTGAACTTATGTAGGGCCGAGTCGCCCTCTGGAGCAGATGCCAACTAGAAGCAACAGAGAACGGGAGACAAAATTACCTGGGAAGATAATCACACTACACTTGGTCTCTCTGTACAAATGCAAGATGCTTCGTATGATGTCCTACTCGTTGAGGTGTATGTATAGGGGACAGGGTCTCCAGGTCTGACATGGGGAATTCGATGCCTTTCCTCTTTAGTTCTTCGTAGATTTGGACCACACCTGTAAGGTCTGGACTGCTCCTGAATGCATCAGCCCATGCCTGTAGAAGTAAAAAAAGAGTTAAAAGGAAAGAGAATGATAGACTGGACTGAAAAAATAAACAATCATCAAAAAGAATGTTTTGGCCATAATTTACATAAATTACAACAGCTAAAACACCTTAAAAAAACAAGTGCATGAGGACTCTGAGGGTGTTCTTTTTCCATTTTCGTTTTCAAGTTGTTTGAAAAGAACAAAAAGCTGATTGCAAATCATTCTCTGACCGAGGCTGGTAAAACTTTGGCTGGGATATATCAACTTAGAATTCCTTTCAACTAAAATGTTGTATGGGTTATTAACTGTGCACACATAGTCACTTTTACAAAGGTACACACATTAATAAACCTGAGAGATGAGACAGGTAGTTAGGGAGTTTCTTAACATGGCCACAGCTTGCTGCCCAACTAGGTATTACACATCTTATTCAACTAAATGTCAACAATACTCTTGCTGTTGCTCTTGAATACATTTTCCACTCCCTTGCTGACCCTCCTAATGATGAGATAAACAGGGAACAGTTACACTCTCCCCATTTCTACCTCACAACTACCGTAAACCTCCCCACTCGTAGCTCCAGTCTGTAACCTTTAGTCACATGCTTATCCTGACAGAAAGAAGAGCAGCCTACATGAGCCGAGCAGTGTTACCCGAGCTATAACAAGTAACTAGAGCTCCTCCTGTCTCAAGCCCTGGATATACTGTACTTTACCCGAGGCTCTGCCTGAGGACAACAGGACTTGTTTTGCACTGTTACACACCCACACGTACTTGACTGAACACCTATGCTGCAAACCCCATGTCACCTCTCATTAAGTGACTCCAATCAGAAACAACACCGGTCTTTCACATTGATGGACACTGTACAGCATTTAAAAAAAGAGAGAATTTAAAGACTCAACACCTGCAAATGACCTATTAAGCTCTATGACATCGACTGACTATGCTAACGTCATACACAACACAAGGCAAAACACCTACACTTGGTGCAGGCAATTTCACCGGTATCGTACCTGAATCAGGGCGAGTACTTTATCTTGAACGATTGTAGGTGGGTTGTTTTTAGGGGAGATGATTTTAACGAGCACGCCATCGACAAAGTCCCTGCTGGTGACCAAAGCATGAAAACGATGACCACAGTTCTTCACACCTGTCTCCAGGACCTGACGGAGGTTGAGAAGAATGGTCAATGGATGGACCTGCATTTATATAGCGCCTTTCTAGGTTACTAGCTACTCAAGGCACTTTACATGGTCACCTTTACCCGAACTAGACTAGGCATAGCATAACATTTTTAATATTGTGTAGCTGCCCGTCTCTGGGCCACTTTTAACTTACCGTTAAGGTCAACATCACTTCCCTATAGTTCTTGTTGCCATTCAGCCTCTTCTTCACTGCTCTAATGGCATCCTTTGGCCTGCACACACACACACACACACACACACACACACACACACACACACACACACACACACACACACACACACACACACACACAGTAAACCAACAGCTTTTTAACAGATTGGTAAAGTAATTTCAAGCAGAACAAATTACCAACAAAATGACCAAGAACTTAATGATCAGGGGACTTTAAGGGGTATTTTATATGGCACCAACAGGATGATGGACACAACAAAAAGGTAAATACCAGATGCCAGTACACGTCAATGATTCTTTGACTTTTCACAATCTCTGTATTGAAAACGTGGCTGTTCAACTCCAAGTTCAAACCCTAACCCTTAACTCTGTTTACAGGCCACTGATATACAGTACACTGCACCAGGCTAGGAGCACCTAAGGCAGTTTACGACCAACTAATCAGACAAGACCTGGACTCCACACACAACCGTCAACATGCAGTACTCGTTTAATGAAGGAATGAGATAAGCAATGAGGCCTTGCATTTATCCACCTCACACAGAGAGAGCTAGGTTTCTTCTTATGGTATGAAATGGATAAAATTGAGAGGAAAGGGGCCGACTCTAGTAGTATATCCTGCTACAGCACTGCAACATGTTAACAGCAGAGGAACAAAGAATAAGCCAGTTAATCAATAACATATATGGATATTCATTGTTTTTTCCCTGGGTACTCACCCATCCTCTGTTTCGTTGATGATGTCACATATTTCCATGTTAAGGGTCCAGTCTTCGTTTTGCAGAGAGCCATCGGTGGCTCTCTCTGGAAAAACACAAGTAGCGTCGGTCAGTTTAGAAAGTAACACAATATAATAACCTGTAAAGCCGCGTCAGTAACACAATATAATAACCTGTAAAGACGCGTCAGTAACACAATATAATAACCTGTAAAGACGCGTCAGTAACGTAATAAATAACCTGTTAAGACGTGTCAGTAACATAATAAAATAACCTGTTAAGACGTGTCAGTAACATAATAAAATAACCTGTTAAGACGCGTCAGTAACATAATATAATAACCTGTAAAGACGCGTCAGTAACGTAATAAATAACCTGTTAAGACGTGTCAGTAACGTAATAAAATAACCTGTTAAGACGCGTCAGTAACATAATAAAATAACCTGTAAAGACGCGTCAGTAACGTAATAAATAACCTGTAAAGACGCGTCAGTAACACAATAAAATAACCTGTAAAGACGTGTAAGTAACGTAATAAATAACCTGTAAAGACGCGTCAGTAACACAATAAAATAACCTGTAAAGACGTGTCAGTAACGTAATAAATAACCTGTAAAGACGCGTCAGTAACGTAATAAATAACCTGTTAAGACGTGTCAGTAACATAATAAAATAACCTGTAAAGACGCGTCAGTAACGTAATAAATAACCTGTAAAGACGCGTCAGTAACACAATAAAATAACCTGTAAAGACGCGTCAGTAACGTAATAAATAACCTGTAAAGACGCGTCAGTAACACAATAAAATAACCTGTAAAGACGTGTCAGTAACGTAATAAATAACCTGTAAAGACGCGTCAGTAACGTAATAAATAACCTGTTAAGACGTGTCAGTAACATAATAAAATAACCTGTAAAGACGCGTCAGTAACGTAATAAATAACCTGTTAAGACGCGTCAGTAACGTAATAAATAACCTGTTAAGACGCGTCAGTAACATAATAAATAACCTGTAAAGACGCGTCAGTAACGTAATAAATAACATGTAAAGACGCGTCAGTAACGTAATAAATAACCTGTTAAGACGCGTCAGTAACGTAATAAATAACATGTAAAGACGCGTCAGTAACGTAATAAATAACCTGTTAAGACGCGTCAGTAACGTAATAAATAACATGTAAAGACGCGTCAGTAACGTAATAAATAACATGTAAAGACGCGTCAGTAACGTAATAAATAACCTGTTAAGACGCGTCAGTAACGTAATAAATAACATGTAAAGACGCGTCAGTAACGTAATAAATAACCTGTTAAGACGCGTCAGTAACGTAATAAATAACCTGTTAAGACGCGTCAGTAACATAATAAAATAACCTGTTAAGACGCGTCAGTGAAACAGAGCAGACACATTATCAAACGAGTGGCGGCTAGCTAACTGTTAACGTTAGCTAACGGTCACGTCTATCACTTGTCCTTAAATATATCAGGAATTGTATTTGTTAATGATCTAACACGGAACTGATAACTGATAAACACAGAAAACGGGCCTTTAGTTTGTTAACGGCACTGCTAGCACAATGACAACAGATGTTACCGTAACTACTGGCTAGCTAGGCGGCTACCAGTCCAGCTGTAGAGAACTCATTTGGAGACGTTAGCACGCTCAGGCTAGCAAGCACGTAAGCGAATATCGCACAACATAGATACATTTCCAGGACATATGCGTCCTTCTTCACGTGATGTCACTTCCTAAACATCTGGTACATACCGACGCAATGCCCCACTGGGGTACTGTAAGGATTTCCCAGAAGGAACTCCATCTTGCTCTACAACAAACAAGTCAATCCATGGAACGATGACTGATACATGAGGAAACGTCCATGACGTTCCGCCCATGAAGCAACGTGATTGGCCGAGAAATCCGGACCTTTAGCGTGATTGGGCAGTTAGAACACCTTCATAAGCGGTGGGCTATTGTAAATAAAAGGTACCAAAGGTTGCATCAAAAATCCCAGAAGACTGTTTTATGGCTCTGGCACTCATTCTGAAGAGAGATGATGCGGACATACAATATGCAAATCGAACAATTAATTTTGACAGCAAAATATATTTACTTGTTTGGGTTTTAATTCACAATATACTTAACTGTTTTTTTGCTTACAATAGGTAGAAAGGACACAGAACACATGAGACACTTACTTTAATTCAAACTGCAAAAGCAACAAAAAACGTTTAGCTTTGTACATGACAATATGATGTCTACTTTTCGTCAAAATTCAACATTTTGTAGCAACCGAACTGTGCAGTGGAGATGATACTGATGAATATGCCTTCTGTTTCCATCACTCAATCTTTCAATTCATTAACCACACTAAAAATGCCAAAAATACATACAACATAGATAATGATGGTCTTGATTACCGAAAAATTATTTTAATGCAGTATGTTTCACCTTTTGCACCTTCTGCAGTGTACTATTACCAAACAGTTTGCAGTAATCAAATTGGGCACACAGAGAATGCAGACATGGAATTAACATTCAGCAGCCTAACAGACACAACATTTGTCACTGTTCTCTTGAAACCATGCACATCGTCCAGAATGTCACGGATGATGAAACTCAGTGAGAGGTGGCACACTTGGCAGCTTCCCCATGATAACACTGCAAAAAGACAGTCGATGTTTTTTTTACTGGAGTGAGTTGACTCTTTAACAGATCGCAGACAAAGCAGCTGTCACTGCTAAACAGAACAAACGGGATGTGTTGCATTTGTCTGAATCAATACAGAAGCATGGACATACTGAGTTGCTTGACGTGTGCCAACTGAGAGTTTAATGTTTGAGCTTATCCTTTTACGTCCTGCAGAAGTTTGCGTTTAACAGTTGAACTCTCCGATGAGAGGTGAACGAAAAGAGCTCCAGCTGCAGTTCGCGCCCTCAGCTCATACATGTCGTAGTCGTGGGCCCACTCCACGTTTCCCCAGTGTTGAATCTGTGCAGGAGCAAAAAACATGTTAGAGAACACCAACAGAGAACATTAAGACTGCCTGCAGGAAAAGCCACATTAGCTTTATTGTCACACTGAAGGAATCTAATTCAACAGCACAAAAAATAAATATGATTTATTATGAGCAAAGCATGTTGTAGAACTTCTGTAAACAAGTTTAATCGAGCCTACGAAGATTAAAGTCCGCTTCTGCGTTGCATTGTACGTGTGCGACCAGTTTAGGATTTATGGGGACTTTGATGAAAAAAGAAGAGGGTTTCCAAATGCTTTTTGAGGGTTTTTTATCATTTACAATTAGCTTCTTTAATGAAGCAAATGCAAACTTTAGGGAAGCAAAGAATCTCTTTGCAAGAGAAGTACCAGGATTTCTGGGAAACGTGGTTAGGAGTAACATGATTACTCAAAATAACCTTGTCACAAAGATAGAGGCCAATTCTCATTGGTTAGGAAAGACATATGCTAAACAACGCCATCAAGAAAAAGGTTGCTGGGGAAACCCTTCTGCTTCTACCTGGTATTCCTCCTCCAGTCTGGAGAGCAGCACAGCTTGTTCCACACTCAGATGTCTGTCTATCATCCCCATCGACAGCACAACAGACTTCAACTGGGTGATCACATACTCAAGCCCTGCACAGGAGAATTCATATTACTGTATCGCTCTGTCCTACTACTATTAAAGCTTATCACAATACTGTTTACCCAGAACACAATTAATATACATATTTACAATTACCACACAACCAAAACAAAAACGGTTACAAAAAACTATAATCTTGTCATCAGAGTATGTATGAAAATATTTAGCACTACAGTTTAATCATCCAAGTCAAGCCTGTTTCAGAAGTCCACAGATGTGTTAAAAGTGCTCAACTTGGATCAGTTTGGAGATGTTTTTACCTGTCAGGGACCAGAAGTTGTAAGAATTCAAGTGTTGCCGGAACACGTCTTTGGTCGCCTCTGGGATCTCAGGACCCAAAATATTGGACGAGGAGCCAATAGTGACATTATATCTGCAAATAGGAAATAGTTAAATATAGAAGTTACATTTACATGGTTATACATCACCATATACTGCTTTATAGTGCCTTGAGGATGACAAAAGCTAATGCTGCTGTTACCTGTTTTCAATCCAGTGCAGCACAGGGTCCCACTCATTCTTCTGTAGCTCAACCAAACCATAGGGCTCATCTACTCTGTAACTGCACAAAATAAACACCATTGACATTTAAAGCCACAACTGCATGCAAGTCACCTAAATATATTTGCAAATATATCCCCTCTGGTAGTGTTGTACCAGACAGTATCCGTCTCCAGGAACTTCAGGGCAGCACTGATAATCTGGTCCTTGTTACGGTGGGTGGGATTGTCCAGTGCTGTGTTGCACAGTGTAGTCTGCAGGAAGAGTGCAATCACATTACTCTTTCAGTCAGTTACATTTTGAGTTAAACATCCTTTATCAGTGACGGGGGAACTAAAAACATGGCAAGAGATTCATGATAAAAACTAATGCTAGCAATTAGGGGTGTGAATCTTTGGCTTCACAGCGATTCGATTAACGATACAGTAGTTGGCGATTCGATTCAAGGACGTTTTTTTTTTTGTAACATTTCGATTCGATTCTGTAAACCACGATTCGATTCAGTAACTTGTAACCAAAAATCTATATCCATGAAATAAAAATGCAATAATGCGAGTGAGACTATCTGTATTCTTCTGAAAGATGAAAAAATAACATTCATTCTATAAAAAAGTAGTCCTACATAATATTTTGTGCTGAATACTAAAATGTAATTAAACATTGCTCAGTTATTTTTTAACATTATTCAATAGGCTACATGCTGGCAGGGGAGAGAGTGTCTTAAACGTATTAAAACATTAGTCATAATTAAGAATCACGATTCATATGATTAAACGCATTTATATTGATTATTGGTGAAGCTAAAACGATTCATTCTATTTATTTATTGTAGCAGATCGATTTAGTTGAATCTATAGGACTGACATTCGCTTCATCGATTAATCAAATTAATGGTTACACCTCTACTAGCAATGTTTTCTTCCTGAGAATCAGATCAGTTACTTCGTCTGTGTCCACCTGGTTTGCCAGAGTACAATACATTTCTCATGCTTCTCATACATTTTAGAAACCGTGACCTAGGGCTAATCTCATTTCTCAATTTTTGACTCCTCCTCCCTTGTTTGAAGAACTATGAGCGAAGATGCACAGGTGTAACCTTTGTGTCTTTTTGGCCTTGACGTTTAAAACAGGCACTCACATCTCAGAGGGGAGGGACTATGATGCAGGGAGAGGAGGTGAGGAAAGGAACTATACGGCCAATTTTTCAATAGCATAGAGCTCCAAAGATGGTGTATGTAATTGAAAACACATAATCAATACGACTGTGTCAGATCCCGATGATAGGAACCTTTAGATTGTCTCCTTTTCCCAGTCAAAGGTCGTACCAGGTGCATAGTGTAGAACTTGAGCGTGTCCCTTTGAGCATCCCACTCGGTTGCCACAGCAATGGCCAGGGCTTCATTTGGCACCGTGAACAGCTTCCCTCCAGGAGTTTTCAGTTTTCTTCCGTCTAGGTTTATCTCATATAAACTACCTAAATGAAAAGTTACAAGTATTGTACATATTAATACTACTAATTAGATACTACATACATACTAATTAGCAGGAGAATGACAGATATGCAGAAGCTGTTATCTTCATATTACCAACAAAGAAAGCTAGGTGAGACACCTCCACAGTGAAGAGCACTTATTTCCTCACCAAAATCACGTGGAATCCCCAAATCAATCAAAGACCTGACATACTCGAACTAGCATAGTGACACTTACCTTCACCTTGGGCTATACTGACATCTTGATAAAATCTTTTTCTTTCTGGAAAAGCCAGAACACAACACGGTTAACACGCGGCGCACACCGAGGTTAAGTGATATCATGTATTTATTATACATTATGTGTCTTACCTGCGGTGGCTGTGGAGTAATTCAGAGAGAACTGAAAGTGAGGAATTCTTCGGCCAGAAAGGATATTTCCAAACTGACACTGAAGTCTAACAAGGCTTCTTAACATAGCGGCAGTAATGTGAAGATGTAACGTTAAAGTTTAAAGAAAAGCTGGCCGACATGCGAGGCTATTCTGACCGAGGTTCGTTAGTTCAGTAAATGCCACATTCTATACGGTTTGATCTCTTTTCGTATTAGCAACAATGATTGTCTATACTGCGCGGACCAACAGCACAAAGTTGCTATGTCTCTATTTACTGCCGCACATTTCTTCATTAGCTTTCAGTTAGCATCCCTGTGTTGGTTCGCAGGCGTGTGACCTTCTGTGCTTGAACCATAGAGTAGTTTGCATAGCTGGGAAGTGTAGTTTTGATAAGTGCTTCTACGCACCAACACCACCGAAACAAACTACAGCCAGATCGTCCCATAAAGCCTTCCGCAGGTTGAACCAATGAGCGTGAGAGATGTTAGCCAGGTGAAACCAGTTGGCCAATGAGAAGGGCAGATTCTGCTCCTCAAAGTCCACATACTTTTCTGGAGGCTTGGCGCCTGGTAAACTAAACTGTGGAGGAATCTGGGGGCTTTGAATGTTGGTGGACCTCTCCAGTCCTGTCCCACCTCTCCGTAGACATCGACAGAGTCCATTGCTCGGACGGCAATTGACTGCTATCGGTGCCCAGCTAGCGAAGCGGGAGCCATGCCCGTCCCCGCTGGATACATCAGCGACTCCACAGCCGCGGCCTTCGCATCCTCGGCCTCGCTTATCCCACCGCCGCCGATAAACACCCAGCAGCCCGGTGTTGTCACCTCGCTGCTGTACAGCGGCTCCAAGTTCAGGGGCCACCAGAAGAGCAAAGGGAACTCTTACGACGTGGAGGTTGTTTTGCAGGTGAGGCTGCGAAGCGGATATTTTGCGAATCAGGCCAGCTGTCAGGGGCATTTGATCATCTGTCAAACGGGGGGGTTGGTGATTGACAGCTGGGAAGCCAATGAGCCCTGGCCTGCGGTTGAGTAACTCGCCCAGCTAGCTGTGGATGTAGCAGTGCCTGCGACTGTTAACTGGTGACCCCTTTCAACCATGAATAAACCGTTTATAGAGGTTTACACCTACGGTCAAATAGAGGTTTAATATCGTGCCTTCTGCATTTGGTGGAAGAGCTTTACAAACCTGCACGTCTGTGGGTGACTGTCCAAGAGGATATTAGTTATAATCTCATATCACAGCATCGCCACTTACAGTCATTCGAATGTCTAAGAAACTACAGATATTAATTAAATGTCAACCTTCCCTGTTGTTTCTTGTGTTTTTCTTTTCAAGCATGTCACCATGGACGATTCCTACTTGTGTGGTTACCTGAAGATAAAAGGACTGACTGAGGTGAGAGGAGTAATTCCCTTCTATGGATCCACAATCTTTTAAACTGGGTCTGACTCATTATGTTTGTTTGTTTTTTCAAAAGACGGCTAAAATACAACCTATGGTGTATTTTAGACAGATTCAGCTGTCCTACTGTACAGAACTTCATATCATAGTGTACCTAATCATATAAATTCCACAATATGACTGTGATTGAAGATACAAAAATTCATATCTGTATATTTATATACATTTTTCAGAAGTGACTGTCTTTCTTATAATCTATTTTGGGATGAAACATTGAAGTGAATACTCATACTCTCTCATACAAAGAGAAAAATATAATAATAAATAATATACAAAATATGATGTATCAGAATGGGTTCACCAGAGCAAACAAAAACACAGCCGTTCTGTTGCATTCACTCTCACAGGAATACCCAACTCTGACCACGTTCTTCGCTGGAGAGATCATCAGCAGGAAGCGGCCGTTTCTCACCCGGAAATGGGATGCAGATGAGGATGTGGATCGTAAGCACTGGGTAAGGCGAAAGCTTCTGCACAATCTACACAAGGTCTCTACAGCCGGCTGGTTTGCTGTGACATAATTCTTTCACGTTTTGTTCCCAGGGCAAGTTCCAGGCTTTCTACCAGTGTGCAAAGACGTTCAACTCTGATGATTTTGACTATGAGGATCTGAAGAACTCTGACTATATTTTCATGAGGTGGAAGGTAAGGTATTGCCTAAACTGAGTGTGGCCATATGTTGCAGTAACTCACCTCTGAACTGCAGCTGCTGCTATTTCTCACCCTGTCTGTCGCTGCAGGAGCAATTCCTGGTCCCTGACCACACAATAAAAGACATCAGCGGAGCTTCCTTTGCCGGCTTCTACTACATATGCTTCCAGAAATCCACAGCAACAATTGAGGGCTACTACTATCACAGGAGCTCTGAATGGTAACACAACACAAAACAACAGTAGTTACTATGCAGAGTGGAGTTATTTTACCAATAAGCATACTTGTTACTGGATCAAAGCCAGAATAGCTGGAAAATCTGTGTTGGGAAAGTCCTTATCAGACAATATTTCCAGCTTTCTGCAGCTTCTGTCAAGATGCCCTTAATTTAAAACTTCCCAGATGCTAAGTAGATGATGTCTGTTAAACTATACATGGATGAAGCAGAACAATCTAAGCTTCATTTGTTGCATTGTATCTTTGGTGTTTTCATTGTAATTTATTTTTGCAATACTCTCAAATCTCTCTGCACGTAGTGGTTTGGCTTTTGTTACAAAAGACCTCTGAGTAAATTCCATTTTGTAATTTTTTTTATTATTTTTCGAACCTTTGATCACAGATTATCCATTTTATTTTGTTTCTCAAAAGTGACAAATTATTATTATATTATATTATAAGTATTAACTGCAATGTGAATGTTGTTAAGGGGTCGACTCTGTTCTGCCTTTTATCACCGCCGGTGTGAACTCTGCAAATCACACATAAGGAAACCGCTGAATTGAGCAGCAGTCAAGACTATGAATGGTCCTCATTTCACTTGGTTCCTCAAGTATACTTAACTATTGGCGTTGAAACCAGGCCACGTAGCCCATCACGCATACACATATACTAACACACAGTGTTGTTATCCTGCAGGTACCAGTCTCTAAACCTCACCCACGTTCCCGAGCACAGTGCAGCCATCTATGAGTTCCGGTGACCCCGGTTGGTGTCGTGGGTCTTTTTTTGATGGACAGAATCTTAAGGCAAAGCAGAGGTCCGCAGATGCTACTGAGGATGGCAAGGAGAAGGACTACGGATGAGAATTTGGGCTTCGGAGAAGTGCAAACTCTTACATGTTCCCAATAAGTGGATGGACAGTGGACTGACCAGTGGATGGGATATCGGACAAATGAATGTATGGTTGGGTGAGAAGGTAGGAAGTGCGGCTGTGCACCCTGGCCTTGTGAGGTTAGAACCAGCAGCTGAGACTGGGTGTGGCTTGTGTCGTGTACCCTTTTTTAATTTGTTTTAACGTCTGGTTTTTAAAAACACTTGGCGCGGTGTCTCAAGACACTTTGTAAACGGAGTTGGGAATTGCCCCTTCTTCTTTCGCCAAGAGAAACGTCTCCAGCTCTCACCCGGCCGATGCTGAGTGAGACACATAATCACATCTGACTACCGTCGGACAAGGATTCCTCTGAGGAGTCCGCTCTCATAAGCACGAGCTCTAAAGAAGTAAATTGCCAAGTCTGTGGAAGAAAGGCAAGAGAGAAGTTTGGGTTCATGATTGATTGGAGCATTAAGCCTATAAGCTAGAATGGCAGTATTTTTTTAAAGCTAAGCTGGTTCTTTGTTTGTCTGCCAAGAGGATATTTTGTTATTTTTCTCGAAATGATGGACGCAGAATGACACGAGTGACGCGCAAAATGAGCTTTTTCCACCCATGTTCATACAACTGCTCGGGACAATATATTCACATGTGATTGCTGTGGATCATGTTCTATTCAGTTACATTTGCACAATGATGAAACTATGTTACTAATGCTTACAGTCAGGATTTTACACTTACGTGCCCTAGTACACAAGGTGGCAGGTCAGGATTTTTGACTAGTTTTTAGGAGTTTGACTGTGCGGAGGGAGTTCGGAGCCAAAACAATCGCATAAAAGTATTCAAAAAGAAAGTATTTTTACTCTGCACTCTTGCATCAAACAAAGAGCTCTTAACTCTCCCACATGTCATTAAATTACGCTCCCCACTATTAAGATCCCTACATTTCTGTCCCCCTCGACTATGCAACACTTTCAACATAGCACTCTCCAAACGTAAAAAACTGGAAGTTTTTAGAGACAGAATTTTATTCTATCTTTATAGTATATGGGGAAAAAAGAAAATCTATCTTCATTAATGGAAATATTTTTGTTAAATTGCCTATGAAAACTCTCCCTGATCATGTTCCCCTCCCATGTGATTGTGCCATCTTTCTAAAGCTTATCAGAGTTGTATCTAACAGTGTGTTTGTTTGAGATGAGCCTGGATTTGATTGACGGTGTGACTGCAAAGAGTGGATTAAAACAAAAAAGATGATATCAAAAAGCTTTTCACTGTCTTCCTTGTTTGACCAATATATGCCATCGTGTTTAAGGTGATAGTTTCATGACACACCACACGTTAACTAGGAAGATGTTCACTCATTTTAAAGGACTCAATGAAACATCATTGTATAAATTAAAGTAGTTAAAACATTCTTTCCTCTAATAAACTTTAATGTAAAAAGGAAACTGCACTTTTTAGCCTGCACTGCCCTCTGCTGTGTTCATACAGTCTTTGTTGGTATGAAGTCGACACAATGTGACACAATGACTGCTAATGTGCTCACAATAAGCAGCTATAATGTTTACCATGCTCACCATCATAGATTAGCATAGTAGCCTTTGCTAACTAGCACCAATCACAAAGTACAGAGGGTGATGGGAGAGCCGTTCATTTCTCAGGTAGTTCACATCAAATGATTCTAATGATTGTGTTAGAAAAGTCAGTATAATTCATCCTGAGGGCCACATGAACATCCATCCATCCATCCATTTTCTACCGCTTATCCTGTATTTAGGGTCACGGGGGGGCTGGAGCCGATCCCAGCTGTCATTGGGCGAAGGCAGGGTACACCCTGGACAGGACGCCAGTCTATCACAGGGAGACATGTAGAGACAAACAACCATTCACGCTCACATTCACACCTACGGGCAATTTAGAGTCACCAATGAACCTATCCCCATCCTGCATGTCTTTGGACTGTGGGAGGAAGCCGGAGAACCCGGAGAGAACCCACGCTTACACGGGGAGAACATGCAAACTCCACACAGAAGGAACCCGGGCCGACCCGGGAATCGAACCCAGGACCCTCTTGCTGTGAGGCGAGAGTGCTACCCACTACACCACCGTGCAGCCCCCACATGAACATACATAGCAGATTTCATGGCATTTCTTCCAATAGTTGCCGTGACATTGACCTCAAAACCAATGTCGACCACATGTTGGTGCCAGAGGATAAGGCAGGGATCACTGAAAACTTTTTATGCCAATCCACCCAGTAGATGATGTGATATTATGTGAACTGGGTCAGTGAAATGTTTGGCCTCTTGGTGGTGCTCAAGGCAAAATCATCCTCCGGGCATTGTAATTATAATGGCAATCCTTAATAATATTTGTATATACATCACTGCATCTGCCACAACCACAGTCCTGCCAACTAATTCACATACAGCTATATTCCATTGTGTTAGTTTGGCACGGAGACAGTCACTAAAAATAGACCGCTATTCAAAGACAGGAACACTTTGTTATTACTAAAGTATTTTTGGAATGCTTGAGCCAATTAAGTACCGATGTCTGCATGTCCCTGGATGGAGGGCGGTTGATGGCGACGGTTGATGGTGAAGGGGCAAACGTAGGGGGAGAGAGAGGGATGGGCATGCAACAAACATCCCCAGAGGGGAGCAACCTCGGCTGCAAAGCCAGTTGTTGCGTTTACAGCATTATTTCCATCTTCAAACTGTGACCCAGTTTTTATGATGCTATGTTCTTTATGCATTTTGTGACATAGACATAGACATAGTGTATTGTATTGTACATTAACTGTTGCCATGTTTTTATTGTCTGTCTTTTATGTATTTCTAGTCCCTATGGACCTCTGATTGTGTCCTTAATAAAGTCTTATTATTATTATTATTATTATTATTATTATTGTATTTTGAGTTTACAAAGTGTGATTTTGAGCATGAAATTAACCGTTTTGCCAATTGTGTATTGGTGAGTTAAGAGTTTAGGTGGTTATGGTTAATGGTAATGGTTAAAAATATTGAAAAATTGTCATAGTAATCGTAAAAAAAACTGTAAACCCCATTTCCTCGGAGTGTCTGAAGAACAGGTGTGTCAGTTGTTCCTTCCAAAATGACTGATTACGGTGTTGTTTTTGCGCTTAGATCCCTGGACCTGATTTCCTGGCACTCAAGGTACAATCACTGGCTCATTCAGAGCTGCACAACTATTTCCTTCTTCTCGTGATAACCTTTCTCAGAAGCTGCACGCCCTTTTCCCCAATGCCTGCACCTTCTTCTGTGCAGACTGCTTAAAAGCCTTCACACCACGCCTTGCTTTTCAAATGCATATGTTCCCAAAACAATTCCAAAGAAAGTGGTATAGTTTAACGCTGCACGTTATGTTCCACACTGCCTCGAGATTGCACACATAGTCTAATGAGTAATTCCTTGGCTAGAGGCCAATCTGTGCTGCCAACACATTCTCTTTTGGTTTTTAGGGATATATCCACATGCTCCTGCTGAAGAATATGTCTGTTTGTTTTATTATTATTTTAGTTCGTGTGGTTCTTCAAAAAAATGGTTAAAAATGGTTCAGCGCTTAATGTGTAGTTGAAAGCAAATATGAAGTTCTCTTAGTTATTTCCAGATCCATTAATTATCTTGTTTGGGCTTTTGCACCCTCAGGAATTTGGAGGTTCTCTCAGTTATTTCCCGGAGATCATGTCATAAATGTGCTCTGTCTGATGCAGGGCTTTTGCAGCCTCAGGAATTTGGAAGTTCTCTCAGTCATTTCCCGGAGATCCATTTGAAATCTTGCCCCATCTCATGCAATGCTTTTACACCCGGAGGAATTTGGCAATGTTTGCCAGAGGCTGTGGTGTAAGTGTGCCTCATGTCACGTCCTCATTTATTTGCTTTGTGGCTAGTAGTTGAGTAAGCAAGTAATATATAATTAGAGACACGATACAAGTTACTTCCTTCATGACAGATCATGGAAAATATTTTATGCTAAATTAAATTGGTCAACGTTATGAAACTTGTTATGTAACAGTCATTCACGCTTAAGAAGATGCAAAGGAATCATATTAATATGTGCAATATTGCAAGATTATAACGCTCATATTCATGTACCTGTCCAGCAGAAATAGAGGGGATTGAAGGATGTGAGCCGTGCACCTGGGTCATTCTGTCAGTTTGAAGGCAACCCAAACAAAGAAGTGATTGTGAAGAGACTCCAAATCAAACAAAGAAGAGATGCTCTGTGTCTATGGCACTATGTGGAAAATCCTGTTTCTAATAGAGGAAGGGAGGTTTGTTTTTTGAGAGATGGGACTTTTAATCTCAGCTATACAATGATCAGCACACAGAGATCCACTGCATAGCTGAAGTCTGAATCGATCCTCACAAAGAATGTTGAAATGATCCTCAAGAGTCCTTCAAAGTCCAGATGAATGCACAAAAGGCTTGTTCTCCTTTATTTGAGGAATCAAAACCTTCCATTTAATTCTTCCAGTGTATTTTTCCTTCTTCAGAATGAATCAACACATTTACATTTAGGACATTTAACACCCATTACACACAACAATGGATGAAATTGTTTTCCTTATCCCTTAAAACTAGACCTACACATAAAAAGGTGACACCATATAATAATCAGATAGTTACTCCAAACTCTAAAATAATTCACTTTACATTCACATCGTTAATTTACAACAGCCGAACTCTTTATTGACTATATGACCTGCTCTCATCCTCATAGATAAAGAGTGTGAGCCTTAATTCTGGGACGAAACAACAGTGTCTTTTTTCCCAAATACAGTCCATGTTCCTCAACGCATCCCACTCTCTCTGCCTTTGACTGCTCGTCAGCAACATATGCATGGTCCTCTTGTCCAGGGAGGGAAACCTCATGTGGCTTTACACCCAGGTGTTGACATCTCCTCAGGTCATACACAACGCTGGACAGTCCCGACCTTTCACACCGTAACACTGTGTGTATATGTGTGAGTATGTGTGTGATAGAATTCTGGCACCACTTCAGACGAGCGCTCCGCGCCCACGTCTGATGGTTGGTCGGGATAGCCCCCTCCGACTCTAGTCCTCTCATGCAATCCTCACTTTGAAGAAACACCTGCTCCCCCCCAACACACGCACACACACCTACACACACACACACACGCACACACACACATGTACGCCTTTGCAGTCTCAACAGACACACACACACAGCTCTCCACACTATTTCCTGATAAGGGATATTGCTGCCAGATGACAAGCGTGCAGTGATTGCACGTGTACAAGTTTGAATTATGTTGATGGATGAGTTGAGGATGCTGGAAATGCCAGGAATCTATTGATTGAAGACAACATCTGATGTAATACATTCTTGAGAGAGTAATAAGATGCTTGCTTGCCTCAAAGCTTTTTTAAAATAGGTGCATTAGGAGAAAAATACCCCTATGGGTCAGCTTTCCCAACATTTTGGGAAACGTGCTTTTTATTGTTTTTAGTTACAGTTCTATTCCGTAAATCTTCTCGTTAGCCTGTCGCTGGCTGATTCACAATGTAATTAGATTGTTTACCAAAATGTCTACCCATCCCTTTGAATGCAGTGACACTGCTGATTATTTGTTTGTTGAAAAATATTTTATAACATATAATTATTATTTAGCTGCGGAAGGGGCAAATATGAGAGAAATGTAAAATAATTATACTTAAAGACAAAATTTTAGGTCAATCATTGTTATTTGTGTAACCCTTTATGTAAATAATCATCTGATAATGACTGAATTAAATGAAACCTGCAATTACATCAACTGTGGAAACATGAAGCATGTAATTATTCTTTTCAAGACGTATGTACTTGTATCAAGTTTATGATCTTTCTTCAGAAAAAAGCTACACCCTTCTGACTACGCCTCGAGACGTTTTGCATCCATTTCTCAAGCCCTGAGGTGATTTCACTCCGGCTCCGCCTCCATTACATGAGGTGTATATAATCACAGCAGACTCTCTGATCTGGCAGAACAGCAGCAGCAGCTCAGCTGGACAGTGAAGGCCGATAAAGCAGATATTCATCCTGAGAGCTGAGACACAAACAAGCGCACGATGGCTGGTGAACAACGCTTTGTAATCAGTGCCCGCATTATTGGAGCAGTTCACAGGGACACACCCAAACTGAAGGTGAGTTTAGACCTCAGACGTTCTTTATTTGAGGGGTTGTGCTATCTTTGCTGTTCTTGTGTTCAGGTTTCTGGTCCTTCATCCTTTATTTGTCTCTCCACAGATGTTCATGATATCTGTGTTATGGTCTGACGAGACTGAAGTTATTGTCTACAGGTCCTTCCAGGATTTCAAGAAATGTCATGTAAGTCCACAACAAACTCCCACTTTTATGGTCAGAGTGCCGTTTTTAATTGAAGGAAATGAATGAACACATTTTCCCCAAACAGAAGCAGCTGAAGAAGAGGTTCCCCCACATGAACCCTTTCCGTAAAAATGACAGAGTGATCCCCAAATTTAGAGGTGAGAATATTTCAGCTGTGTGTTACAAGATGTATTTAAATGGTCTCAGTTTGTGCATTTGCAGCCAGTAATTAAAGGAATAGCCAACCAAAACAGCTTAACATCACTACCAACATGGTGTGTGTCCCTTCCCTTCATCTGCATTAGTGTAATACGTGTCTTATGTGTTTCTCTGCCTTATCATTGTTGAAAGAACTGGAAACATTTAGAAAAGGCCATGGAGATGAGATTTAGCTTTCATAAGAAAACATATTGATCAACATAGTTCTTATGCTCTTCTTCTTCTCAGCAAATCTTGTATTAATCCTGAAACCATTTCCTCTCCTCTCTCCAGGGCAGGCCAGGAGGAACAGCCTCCAGCAGAAAGGCTCCAAGCGATCCCTCCAACGCATGAAGTTCCTGGAGAGCTACTGCCACAAACTGTTGAAGTGTGAGCAAACTGTGACTCAGAGCTCAGAGTTAATACAGTTCTTTATGCCCAAAGACCATGACCTGCAGCCAGACTTCACCAAGAACAGGTAGGTTGTCACGTCAGTGTGTTAGTTGAAATGATTTAGTTTGTTAGTTTATGGTTATGGTTAAATGGCTGACTTCTCTCTCACACAGCGTCATGATCCTGCTGTCTGATGATCTGTCCGATGGCTCAGGTGGAGGAGGGGCTGCTTTTACTCACCAGCATGCAGGCAGCATAACTCACCCGTTTGTCACTCAGACCTACCGCTGTGTGGCTGCTTACGAGACAAAGGATACCAAGAATCGTCCCTTTAAGGTGGCTGTGGACGAGAAACTGGATGTCCTGATCAAGGACCCTGCAGGTCAGAGCTTTAGCTTTCAAAATGAGCAAAGACCTTGAGTGACCTTCACAGTCATCTCTGTTATGCTGAAAGTATTTGTTATTTCCCCTCCAGGTTGGTGGCTGGTGGAGAACGAGGATAAGCTTTTGGCTTGGTTTCCTGCTCCCTACTTGGAGTTATGGGAAGGAGAGGATGAAGAGGATGCTGGACTCCAGCTTGCAGGTGTGTGTTACTTGTAGTGAGCGTTGAATTTCAATGTGCAAGAATACACAAAGAAAGGAGTGATGTCATTAAACAAGGCTGATAACATCATTCTACATGACATTGGTGTGACACCATTACACAGCATTCCTGTGGCAATCAATGCATGACAGATGAACATACTTCATATTACTGTGAAGGCTAGTTGTTACAAACAACCAACTCTGGGGGGCGCTCTTTAACCATTGGAAGTTAACAGGCATCTGTTCCTTTCTCCCAAAACTCCCTTTTTTAAAGACTATCTTTAGCTGTCCAGCTATAACTGAGCTTGTTGTCTTGTTTGTGACCTTTAGGTGCCCTGTACTGTGCTGTGAGGAGTTACTCCAGGAAGAAGGATGACGAGGTTTCTGTTCCCATTGGCTCTGTGGTGGAGGTGCTGAGGAAGTCTGACAATGGCTGGTGGCTCATCAGGTACCCAAATCTTCCTGGTCTGCACTGAATGCCTTGTCAATGTCTTCTAATGCAAACACATCACAAAAGAACTCTTGTCTATGTAGACAATCTAGTGTGGACCATAGTTTACAATTGTTGAACAAAGTTCTTTGCAATCTTCTCTCCAGATTCAATGGCAAGGCAGGTTACATCCCGTCCATGAACCTGCAACCATACAACAACCCACGGGCAGGCCTTTACAGCCTGCAGAGGAAGCTGCACAGCTCCACTCTCAACCTGGCAACCAGCAGGGAACCTCAGGCTTCTGGTTCCCCCAGCACCAATGAAGAAAACAGCCCACGACGGGATTCTGCAGGTCAGTCCAG
This sequence comes from Eutrigla gurnardus, assembly GCF_963514095.1. Taxonomy (NCBI): domain Eukaryota; kingdom Metazoa; phylum Chordata; class Actinopteri; order Perciformes; family Triglidae; genus Eutrigla; species Eutrigla gurnardus. The sequence goes on from NC_139933.1 coordinate 86,454, forward strand.
AGGAGAACCCAGTGTGCTGTGGCGTCTCCACAAGGCCCGATCTCTGGATGTCCTCTCTGAGACCTGGTCGCAACCACAGATGGAGATGGACGCTTCAACCTCAGATGGCCGAGCACGCAGCTTGAGCAACACAAGCACCGAGATCAGCTTCTCCGGCTTGTCCTCTGGCAGTGAGTCTTCTTCAAGTTTAAGAGATGAAGCACAGCCTGAGAGCCGCTCAGGCAGTCCTTCAGTCTCGCCCCAGCCTAGAGTCAGCGATGATGTCAGCCTCTCCAACACTAGCTCTGACAGCTCTGCATCTCTCAGCTCCAAAGCCAGTGAGACAGCCTCAATCACTCCCAGGGTGCCACCCAGACCCCAAACCAAGGAGATCCTGACCCGCTGCACCACCATGACCCGCAAGGCAGCACTGGCCACCAAGACACAGCTTCAGATTCAGCCAGAGTCCATCCACAGCCGCTAGGGAATAACACGCCTGTGATAAATGAAGTATTCAGTAACATATTTAACCTGTTTAACCCCAGTCAGTCCCTGTATTTTGTGCAGTATTGTTTATATCTCTGTTATATATTCATAAGAGAAATCGAGTTTAAGATGATTGAATGGTGAATAAAATAGTGTAATAATAACAACAATAATAATGTAGCTTCAGTGAAGCATTAGAAAGAGCAGGTACAAGAAAATGTATGTGACATTGTCATGCAGTAATAAACAAATATACTCTTCTATGTCTTGAAGCCACTTAAGGGTAAATTTAAGTGGATTGTCGGAGTTGAAGAGGAAGTAGAAGTTTTTCCTTAAAATTGTATTGTATTTTATCTCTCATTACTAACTGTTTATCACAGTGTTTAAGACGTAGAAATCAGTTCTGGGAGTTCTGAACTGTTTGATGAAAGCATTTATCACTTGATTATGATGCACCTATTATTTGCCTTATTATTCACAGCAGTGATTTTACTGTTGACTCTGTTGTATGTTATCTGAATAGATTGAATGCCAGTATCAAGGTAACTTAATTAATTATTACCTCCCATTTCTGTTTTCTTCCTCATTGTATGATTATGTATATTGTTATCCTTTTATTTACAGAATGTGTTGTGTTGTAACCTGTTAACCATGCAGCTTCACAATGAGTACGTTTAACATGAGCATGTGAATAAAAGCTGATTTACACTAAGTGACAAGATGTCCCTGTTTAACGCTCTGAGAACCACATAGAGACCTTTGTCTTTTGCCCTATAAAATTGTAATTTTTTACACTATCATCAAGTTATACATATCCCCAGAATCAGCACAACCTTAGCTACCTGTGTGTGTCACCCAATAAAGACTTCTATACACTAATAAAATAGTATAATTAAAAAATGACCTTGAATTTTTACACATTTTATCTAAAAAAGCACTGCAAACCATTATAAGGAAAGAAAAGCTCAACATATAAAGTTGCACACACTTGTTTGGATTTTTCTAGAAGTTATTTGAAGTTTCTTGCTCCTTCTGTCTAGAAATATGGACATTCTTTTGGGTAGTGTCCATGGGCGGGTTTTTTTTGCCAGGAATTGTCCTTTCCTCTCCCTGGCCTTAATATGTGTGTATGTACTTCTTATGTGTCATTTATGTTTTTAACTTTTTCTTTCACTACAACTCACAGTGTCTAAATTAGACCGTCCGATTGGCTGTAAAATATAAAAATAAAATATGCATAAACATATCTATACGTAGCGAGATGGTGGATGAGAACTTTATTTTTTATTTAAGACTTTGTGTGTTTGGGTACCCATGACACCCATGATGGGACATGATAGAATAACTGACGCAATTAAAAAGAGCGTTGCACCAAATGTTATGAATGTTTCTCTTCAAACATGATGGTGTTGGCAGTGTCCAGTGTGATGGTATCTGTGTGTAAAAACATTACTTGAGGACTTTGAAGTACATCACGTAGCACTTCCTGAAGGTTCCCGGTTACTGTGTGACACACACACACACACACACTTTTCTCACACTTAACACAACAGGAGAACAACATGCCGTTAATGTTCACGAGACATCATCATCAGTCAGTTAGTTGTCTAGTCGTGCAGGTTTGTAGAGACAGTCTTCCAATGCAGAAATCACAAAACGGTTGGATTGAAACATGCCCGTCGGGAAAGATCATACAATAGAACAATCAAAGTATTGTATGTCCATCAAAACGTGGGTCATGATTCACCACGAAACACAATGCACGTAAATGGTGTTAAATTATATCTGACAAAGAGAAGATATGTACTCCAGGTCAGCCACAGTGCTCGGGGCTTTCCCTGGTTTCATCACCACCCTGGTTTTTTCTACCCCACCAGCCTCCAAATAAAGGGATTGTTTCCGTCTGTGTCTGCTACAACAGCATTCACGTCCCTGAAAAAGTGATATCGTGCCTTGTGTTCCTGTCACAAACTCTGTGAGCCAAAGCCACCAAATCACCACAGAATAAATGAATGTTTAGTTCACCATCATTTACAGTAAATATGACTTTTTCATCATTCATTGGCCACAGTAAAAGGAAATGCAGTTCACGGTAACTGCTCAGTTTTTTTAGGATCATCACCACCATAAAAACAGATTTATTATGAGAAAGACACGGTGGACTTGGGTGAATAATTAGTCAGGCACGTGCAGACAGCTGTGTGTGTGTGTGTGTGTGTGTGTGTGTGTGTGTGTGTGTGTGTGTGTGTGTGCGTGTCAGTTAGTCAGTTACCGGGAACCTTCAGGAAGTGGCAGGGGTTGTACTTTTGGTCAGTCCGTAATAGTGAAGACTGAATTAGACATTAGAGCTGCCTGTAAAACGGTCTGCAAAACATCCAGTCAACCATGTATTTGCTGATGATCTGATAACCAAATTATTGACTTGGCTTGTGTACAACATACTTCCTTAAAGGAATCACATGAACAGGAAACACAAACTTCTATACCCAACAATGGTACGTTAAGCTGCGATATCAATACAGTGCATTCTGGGACTTTAAGTGGGAAAAAAAGATGTTTTAAAAGTTCAAGCTCTTTTTCAGATTTCCTCCCATTGAAAACTTTGAAACTTTGAAACCCCCACAGTTAGTCTGCCTGGCTTTGGATGAGCTTTTTATATTCTGCAATGTTTTCATTTTTAAATTACTCCACTACTAGAATGACTTCCATACGGTGGCACATTGCTGTCACACACTTAAAAAAAAGGCTCCGTATCAAGTAATTACGTGAAAGTTTCTTGTTATAACAATATCTTTTTCACATTTTAACAAGATAAGTATCATGTTATTACATGAAATGATCACGTTATTGATATTTTCACGTTTTTACACAATATTTATCATGTTATTACATGAAATTATCACGTTATTTCATGATATTGACATTTTCACGTTATAACATGAAAGTCCAGTCTGACTTGCTGGAAGTCGCGCTCTTCCTGCAGGATCAACTAAACCAATATGGCATGTTGCCAGTGGCGTGCACAGACATTTTGGGGGGCAGGTGCTCAGTGAAAAATAAGGGCACTTTATGCGGCATGTAGAACTGACGGCTGCCTTATTATGGCAGTGTGAGATTTAAAAAATAAATAAACATTACAGGCACATGTTGAACGTTATATGCTATTGTTTTATTTCCCACAGAGCTGCTCCTGGGCTGCCTGCTGTAGCTCCCTTTCTTTTCCCCTTCTTATCCTCTCCTTTCTAGGCATTATGCTGCAATTGGTAAATAAAAAGAGACCAACAATATGAATAAGACTGTTTGGTTATATTTCAACAAGGCACAGGGCTACTTTTTCTGCAGGCAATCGGGTATTGCCTGTTTGTCATTTAGCAAATACATTACTGCAAGTGTTAATTATGTAGGCCTAGCCTAATGTAAACCTACACAATAGCCTACTAAATATTCATCTTAAGTAAGTATACAGATAGATTCACATGCTGTAGGATACCAATGACAAACTCTACTGGTGGTCATCATCATGTCATATCTATTACTGATTTTGGGTAGCGTCTAGCCTGTGAGCAGCCGATAATTTATGCCCAGCTGTGTGGCGTTGAGACCGGCTACTTCACAACAGAGACAAATAAATGCAAGTTGCAGCTTGGCAACTGAGGCGCGTTCACACTGCTTTTATTTTGAAAATTGACCGGATTGTCTCGTGTTTCTTTGTGTGAAAAAAACGAACTTTCAAAAGGGCACTTGCTTGGTCCAGAGGGCAAGGGCAGGTGCTTTAGCACCACCTAGTGTCTACCTGTGCACGCCACTGCATGTTGCTACAGATTTATGCATTTGAAATGCATCCCAGCTGGCTTGGTTGTCACTGTTCGCTGTCTGCTCAAGATTCTTGATCCTCAAGGAGTGCAGCTGAGGTTAAGACGCGTCTAAGACGACGTCTGCACAGAAACCCAGGCCTGAACTTCTTGTGGCATGTGGACTGGTGGTATATGCATTAATGGCGCAGTGGATGGATTCTGGCATATGGTTATATGGCTACACGCTTATTCCACTAACAGCAATCCAAGGGTGATTGCTGGCTACTTTATTGATGAGGTCGACAGCAGGGGGCGGCAATCCTTCCCGTATCTGAACAGATCTGGGCACTGAGAATTGTGTAGTGGGGCAAATGCAACAGTTTCTAAGAGGGACCCACAATGATGGAACATCTTATCTTGAAATAACGTGATGATTTAATGTAATAAAGTAACAAAAATCTTGTAAAAACATGAAAATATCATATCTTGAAATAACATGATATTTTCAAATTATAACGTGAAAATATCATTGTCATGAAATAACGTGATCATTTCATGTAATAACATGATACTTATCTTGTTAAAACGTGACAAAGATATTGTTATAACAAGAAACGTAATTTTTTTTTTAGTGTGACAGCAATGTGCCACCGTACTTCCACTTTATAGGCTACCGATATTATAATTGTAGTGTTGTAGTGTTGGAATAACATTAATGATTGATAGAAGGACAGGTACAAATACAAGTTCAAAACCATAAAACTGTTTCCCAAAAACATTGTACACAGATTCATTTATGATGGAGGAGATGTGAGGGTGCTTGCCAAATGTTGTCTGTAATAATGTTTTTGTTTTTTTTAGTTCCTTAGTAGGGGATATACAGATAAACTTTATATACTCTACGTATTACAACTTCTAAGCTTTGGATAGTTGCTATAGCAACACAATCACAAGCGCTTTACTTCCATTCGATAGCACATCATTTAGCAGCAGACCAAAATGCTGTGCAAAGGCAGCCTCAGGAAAGAAAGAAAGGAGGCAGGATTGAGGGGCATAAGGGACTGTTATTTATTTTCAGACCTCTGATCACTTTATGCATAACCCCCCCCCCCCCCCCCCCCCCCGGCAATAAAACTTATTTTAACATGACCTTGCAATCGACATGGCAGAATTAATATGACCCCCCCGAACTTCACAAACACTGAGTGACAAATGGTCAGTTATTAATATTACACATCAATAATATCATGTGATGAACATCTGCTCCAGTCACTAAAACTCCCGACTGTGCGAATACAAGTTAATAGTTGACTGATTAAAGAGCATCCACCAGGGATGGGACAGAGATGGAAGTCATGCTGGTTGCAGGTGCAGCAGTGCTGGAGATTTTGACATGAAATGATGAACAGGTGCTGCCCTCTAATGGTGGATGATCAGTACACATGTTCAACTGTTCAAAGGTTGAGTCGGTGACTTGCCCTTTCCAGAACCTTCTGCTTTATTCAAACTAGTTTAAAAGACTCACTAGGATTACAATATGGGATCCAATCAGACACAATAATCAAAAGTAACTTTATCACAGTGCAGCTTATTTTTGTTATCATTTCAGAAACGTACTACGACTAGAAACACAGCTTCACGAAGGAAAACAATGTCTTCAAACCCAATCTGGAATATTTCAATTAAATCAACTTGAAGTTAATGTATTTTTAAATGAGTCTCAGGCTGAAAACATTGTGACCAAGTATCATTTAAATACATTACACCCATACTTGCATAGATGTGCCACTTAGCAAGCTAGTATTACATTTTCACATCAATAAAGATTAAGCCAGACTAACTTATGTAACTCCATCTTTTCATTGTATTCTGTCCATTCAACCTTTAAACCTTAAAAAATATGACAATGAATATGACCCTGAAGTAAACAAGTGGCCGCCATGATGAGAGCCGTTCGGATTCTCTAAATGCAAAGGAAAGGATCTCCAATGATCCTTTCAGATCTCCTTTAGGATGCAACATACCTTCCTTTACTAAAGGAAAGGATCTCCGATGATCCTTTCAGATCTCCTTTAGGATGCAACAGACCTTCCTTTACCAAAGGAAAGGAGATCATCCCGACCCATAATTCTATGCGAGAGCAACATTTAAAGTGCCGCACACCTCGGCGTTCATGAAAACAAACAATATGTGCATTTACATATTTAACAATGACTTTCATGCAGACATATAGTAATTGGAATGGTGTTGCTAAATGTGTGTGGACAGTGATAATAATTGAATGGTATTTTTATTTATCTAAATCATGTTACAAATGTTGCCGGAAACGAAACTAAAACCACAAATGAAATGTAAACACAGCAAACGGTCAAACAGGAAGTGCAGACTCACGTCAATCATCCGCGGGCGCGTTATAATGACGTAGCTTAGTGAAAGTCCGGTCGGTCGGATTCTCTGAGCACCGCGGTCGACTTTTCCTAAATATTTGAAATAAAGTTTGGAGAAAAAAAAGGAAAAAAGGAAAGAAAAAAAGGGGGAAAAAAGGAAAAAGGAAAAAAGAAAAAGGAAAAAAAAGGAAAAAAGGAAAAAGAAAAAAGACTTTTCCTAAATCCTATGAGTTCTCCTTCCAACTTTCCTTAAACCCATGACGTTTTCTCCAAAGGTCAAGGAATAGGGGTTAGGACCTATTTTTTGACTATTCCCATGTCTGTGGCCACATTCCCGCGCTAAATTCAAAATGAGTCAGCAGCGGTTGGTCTGCCCAGGTGGAACTACTCATGGAAGCTTATGCTGCGTTTACTTGTAATCGGTTCAAACTGCTGAGTCAGGCTCTCTCTAGTCTAAAGTGTTTGACCGGCGCAGCCAGGTACATTTCATTACTGCGGACTCACTGGGACACGGGATCACATAGAACCAGTATGTATATTCCTGTCCATTCAAAGGCTGAGACCAGAGTTTAAAGTAATACATCATTTATTCCTCTTACTAAACCAAAAGAACCAGACAAATGTGGAAGGTCAGTGATCAGTAATGTTTGCATGTGTGGATTTGTTAAAGTGTCTTAATCAAATAAAGCAATAGTCATGTAACAAGGAAGGCAAGAAGTGAGAGAGCTCCATCTTGCTGAGCTTTTATACCTGGAGCCACAAACAGGCTCAGGTGTGGCTCATCAGCTTTTAATGTCCTGCAAGAGAAGGAACAGGAACACAGACAGCCCCCTTGTGGATATGTGATGCTCCTGCATATCCTCAGAGCTAGACACAAAAACAGTGGCCAACCATATTCTCCGGAACAGCCTACCAACCGAAATGTGGTTCTGAAAACATTTTAGGCGAGAAATAAGCTATGCAGTTGTTGAATCTGTCTTTGTATTAGATCGACAACGGTCAGCCGCAAGCTCTCGGAAAAAGATTTCCGAGAGCTTGCGGCAGGCGGCGCCCCTCGAAACTCGCCGCGACACATTATCGGTGTAAATGGGTGTCGGTCGGATTTCTCTCTCACCCCGACTGCAGTACGTCCCCGATCCCAAACTGCTCGGCGATCGCTCGCCACAACCTCCCCTCTGATGCTGCAGCCTCAGCCAAAATCACGTGAGAGCCCTGCTCCGTACCTGAACTGCCCAGGGCAACAAGCGTCCGCTCGTAGCTTCAAATGCGGAAGTGGGTCGGGACGAGGCGTGAGCAGGAGAGTGAGCGAGGATTGGATCGGAAAATGCGGACCGCATGGCTACTATTGGATACATTTCAGCTCAATTGACAAATCTTTCAAATCGTAGACCAGAGCTTTAATTAACATTTACTCATTAAAACTGCTCACAATACAGAAACCCTTTTAATCGCTGCTGAAGACCTCTTTCATTAGGATTTTAGACTGACGTGGGTTTTTCTTTTATTCCTATTATGCACACATTATGTTTAGTGAACTCTTCTGTTCTTGTTGTTGCTTGCTTTGTGTTACAGTTTTGTACGCTTTCTGTTTTCCAAACATTGTTTCCCTATGCTTGCACTCATTGTGTTAACTTAGCAGTACTACAGCAGGAGTTGTCATCTACCTCTCTCATCAGATTTGTCACATATTCACAAAATAATTGCTGGCGTTTTTTTTTTTTTAAAGCCGTAATATCCTATCTACAGCGATGGCTGTGGTTGAGAATAACGCAGATAGTGAGGCCAGTCATTATAAAAGTCACCAGACAGGCTTCATGAGAATAAATTCAGCCTTACTATGTAATTATGTAATTAAGGGTTTTGACCTGGTGGGTGTGGTAAGAACTTAGTGAACTCAGATCAGGACCAGAAGGTGTACCACTGGGAATTAAAGGAATATTTCAGGTTATTAATAATTGTTAAAATAACTTAAGTTAAGACAGAAAAAGAGAAATTACTTGATAATAGCATATTTAAATCCAGCAGAAACCATTTTTTTGTGTGAATTATTGTGCATAGTATTCAGGATTAAGTAGGTTGCAGCACTATATTACTACAAATCTAGCAATTGAGACCATAAACTTATGTTTATGTAGAAGGCTCAGTAGGGTCCTACGCACCTAGCACTGCTAGAGGCCAATCTATAAAAGGGGAGACACTTTCCATCTTCTCTCTCTTGGTCTTTGGCCCGCAACCGTGAGGCATACCTACCGATCAGAGCATCAGTCCACACCTGAAGGAGAGGAGCTACCTGGTCGCCTCACCTCCTCCCATCAGTTGCTGGCGCAGGTACCTTAGGCGTAGCTTCAGGATCAGGACGACCTTCTTTCATTGCCTTAGCATTTTGCTTGCTGTGTCTAGACCGGTTTCATGGTTGGAGTGGGGCCCTCCTCTCCCTCAGGTGTGGACTGATGCTCTGATCGGTAGGTATGCCTCATGGTGCGTTCCAAAGCATTTAGCGGCTCCATCCAGGTTAATAGTTCATTTGTGATTTGACATATTGACTTGTTAGTTTGTATGACAGGAGCTGAGAAATACATTTGTAGCCGCTTCCCAGTGAGCGTGGGAAGCAACAACCTCCAGCCATCCACGACCTCCAGCCATCCATGACCTCCAGCCATCCACGACCTCCAGCCATTCACGACCTCCAGCCATTCACGACCTCCAGCCATCCATGACCTCCAGCCATCGCCGACCTCCAGCCATCGCCGACCTCCAGCCATCCACGACCTCCAGCCATTCACGACCTCCAGCCATTCACGACCTCCAGCCATCCATGACCTCCAGCCATCCACGACCTCCAGCCATCCATGACCTCCAGCCATCCACGACCTCCAGCCATTCACGACCTCCAGCCATTCACGACCTCCAGCCATCCACGACCTCCAGCCATCCACGACCTCCAGCCATTCACGACCTCCAGCCATCCACGACCTCCAGCCATCCACGACCTCCAGCCATTCACGACCTCCAGCCATCCACGACCTCCAGCCATCGCCGACCTCCAGCCATCCACGACCTCCAGCCATCCACGACCTCCAGCCATTCACGACCTCCAGCCATCCACGACCTCCAGCCATCCACGACCTCCAGCCATTCACGACCTCCAGCCATTCACGACCTCCAGCCATCCATGACCTCCAGCCATCCACGACCTCCAGCCATCCATGACCTCCAGCCATCCATGACCTCCAGCCATCCACGACCTCCAGCCATTCACGACCTCCAGCCATTCACGACCTCCAGCCATCCATGACCTCCAGCCATCCACGACCTCCAGCCATCCACGACCTCCAGCCATCCACAACCTCCAGCCATCCACGACCTCCAAGAACCTGCTTTCTGGACCTGCCCCTGGGGGGGTGGATTTGAACGTGGGGAGATAATCACTGATGTCTTGTGCTTTTATCGAGTTCAAAGGAAAGTGGGAGAAGTTAGATGTGGGGAAAGGAATAGCAGAGATAAAACAGTAATATCAAGTCAGATTTGGACAAAAATCCCAACCTCCACTGCGCTTCACTGCAAGTCACCAGAACTCACGTAAAACATGTATTGATAAGGTATGTCAGCCTCCAGGGAACATTTTGTTTTAGCTAGATCTAAAACACAAAACTGGTTTTGCTTTGAACATTTTGTTTTGGCTAAGAACTGGTATTTGGGCGTGTCTTTGAAAATATGTAAATAACCATGGCCCTAAGAAACAAACATTGATTAATATGTTTGGTTAGGCCTATTTGCTTTAATACACCCAATGGAACTGTGAAAGTTCTGGTTGAGATCTTGAAAAAACATGCCATCAGTTACACAGTTAAAAGAAATATTGAAGATAGAAAAGCTAAAAGACTCAGAATGTTTGTTAAAATGTTTGTTCGTCAGGTTGTTGCAGCTGGGCGGCTCAATGATGAGAGGTTATCTGGGTTAGTCCTATCCCTGCTGCAGTGGTGTTTTTGGTTTTTAACTCAAACGTCCCATCCAGAAGGCCAACTGTGTTAATGTGTTAAATCTCCACTCTGGAAACATCCTTTAGATGAGCAACTGTACATTATATTCATGTCAGTGAAATGCAATGATATTTGGTCATTTTTCACAAATGATGAAGCAATGATTTCACATTTTGTACAGCATGCTAACTCACTTTCTTGCTGAGAGTAGGCACTAGATGAGAACATGATATCATGCTAATACAATATTCTGCATGAAGTCTGACTGAGTTGGCAATTTGTCTGACAGGAATCCAGCTGAACCTGTCTGACCTGCCTATGGTTTTCAACCTGCCTCCGTTACATGAGGTGTATATAATCACAGCAGACTCTCTGATCTGGCAGAACAGCAGCAGCAGCTCAGCTGGACAGTGAAGGCCGATAAAGCAGATATTCATCCTGAGAGCTGAGACACAAACAAGCGCACGATGGCTGGTGAACAACGCTTTGTAATCAGTGCCCGCATTATTGGAGCAGTTCACAGGGACACACCCAAACTGAAGGTGAGTTTAGACCTCAGACGTTCTTTATTTGAGGGGTTGTGCTATCTTTGCTGTTCTTGTGTTCAGGTTTCTGGTCCTTCATCCTTTAGGTTTGGTTTCCTGCTCCCTACTTGGAGTTATGGGAAGGAGAGGATGAAGAGGATGCTGGACTCCAGCTTGCAGGTGTGTGTTACTTGTAGTGAGCGTTGAATTTCAATGTGCAAGAATACACAAAGAAAGGAGTGATGTCATTAAACAAGGCTGATAACATTGTTGGGGATGTAGCAGGAGCAGATTTGGTTATCAACAGCTAATTATTAATGTCAATATGATTATCGATATTAATAATTATATTTCATATATTATTATGATATAATCATGAATAAACGGGGCACCACCCTGGGATCAGGGAAAAGATAACCTAAAACTGTATTCAGTCTCAATATAAAAGGTTTTACACTCACATGCCAATCATCGTGATCATTGGCATAGAATTATGAAACAATCGAACAATTAAAAAGGCGTGAAATTCAAGCACTAGCCTTCACAACCTGCTGTTATCCAGTGACATATACACAACAAGCACAAGAGACCGCTAGTTATAATATAATAAGATTTATTAAAACCAGTAATAATGATCACAATCAATAACACTGCAATTAACAAAGCCTTATTACCTAACTACCTAACACACAAAGCTAAGCTTAAAAAAAGGGAGATACACACGTGGAGTGTGTGTGTGTGTGTGTGTGTGTGCGTGTGTGTGTGTGTGTGTGTGTGTATAGAGAGAGAGAGAGAGAGAGAGAGAGAGAGAGAAAGAGAGAGAGAGAGAGAGAGAGAGAGAGAGAGATATGGCCGGGCGCGACCACCAGATGGAGCTATTCCTCACAGCGTTCAGGGGCGGAGCCACTGACGTCCGATGGGGTAGCGAGAGAGAGAGAGAGAGAGAGATGGAAAACAGCTGGCGTAGGACACGTGTGGGGCGGTGTATGTGTGTGTGTGTGTGTGTTAGCGGGACACAAACAAAGAGAGAGAGAGAATGCACGCACAATATTCTGAGGCTCAGGAGGCGTGTAGCTATCACATGGGGCTCGTGAATGAACTGGCGTTCATTCAGCGGAACCCCGGTCTTTTAACTGATAGTAGACGCTTACTGGGCTCGCGAATATGGCTGAGGTTGGTCAAAAACACCGTTACAGGAATCAACCCAGCGGCGTGGGTACACAATCAGCATTCAAATACAGCAGCACATAAACAACGGACTTGACGGTCCGTGATCAAAACTTAAAACACATTAACAAGAATTACAAGCATGTCCTACACTATCGAATCTCTGCTTCTGCCCAGACTGATAGCCTCTTACTTTTGTCGATGTGAGATGCGTCGATGTGAGGGTTCCGTCCCGTGCGGTGATGGCGTTTCTTGACGCCGGCAACGGACGGTGGTTCGCGAGTGCTCGTTCAGCGCCGGATCAAATTAGTTGAAGAAAACCGTTAGTATTTCTTCCTTCTGCAGGCAACAATAAAAATCGCGGGGCTCGGCGATTTAGTCAGCTGATTTCAGACAAAAACGGGTCGTAGTTATCCGTTCTGCTGGCAGCTGGGACGAAGAAAGTGTTTTCTTCCTTCCCCGGGTAAACAGGAGAGTCGCGCGGTTGCAGCGGTCTCCTCAGGATCCAAAATGATAAACAAAAAGAAAAATGAAGCAAGTAGAGAAAAAGAGAGGTAAAACCGTCTGTTGCTTGTCCAGCGAGTTTGGGGGAAAGACTGCGGCCTAGGACAAAGGAAAATGCTGCAGACGTAACGTTCACCTCCCGTTGTAACGTGTGTTACGGTGGAGAGAGGAAGTTCTTCAGGCGGCGCCGGATTATATAGCTCACGGCTGCTCCCGGGGACCCCCTGGGGTACCTGTGGTTGTCAGCCAATAGGGCACCAGTTGTGTGACGTTGCACTTCGCACCCAGGTGAGAAGTGAAACTAAAATGGTGGTTGTAGTTTTTTTATCTCCTTTGTTCCTTTGTCCTGACCGCATGTGAAGGCTTTTGTAGGCCGCATTGTGTAGTCCTAATGGTGAGGTCCCAACAACATCATTCTACATGACATTGCTGTGACACCATTACACAGCATTCCTGTGGCAATCAATGCATGACAGATGGACAGACTTCATATTACCGTGAAGGCTAGTTGTTACAAACAACCAACTCTGGGGGGCGCTCTGAACTCTTGTCTATGTAGACAATCTAGTGTGGACCATAGTTTACAATTGTTGAACAAAGTTCTTTGAAATCTTCTCTCCAGATTCAATGGCAAGGCAGGTTACATCCCGTCCATGAACCTGCAACCATACAACAACCCACGGGCAGGCCTTTACAGCCTGCAGAGGAAGCTGCACAGCTCCACTCTCAACCTGGCAACCAGCAGGGAACCTCAGGCTTCTGGTTCCCCCAGCACCAATGAAGAAAACAGCCCACGACGGGATTCTGCAGGTCAGTCCAGAGGAGAACCCAGTGTGCTGTGGCGTCTCCACAAGGCCTGATCTCTGGATGTCCTCTCTGAGACCTGGTCGCAACCACAGATGGAGATGGACGCTTCAACCTCAGATGGCCGAGCACGCAGCTTAAGCAACACAAGCACGGAAATCAGCCTCTCCACCTTTTCCTCAAGCAGCGAATCATCAAGCCGCACAGGCACTCCGGCCGTCTCTCCCCAGCCTAGTGTCAGCCTCTCCAACCCTACCAGCCCTCTGCTTCTCTCAGTTCCAAAAGGCAGTGAGATGGCCTCAATCACTCCCAGGGTGCCACCCAGGCCGAAACCTGAGGAGATCCTGACCCGCTGCACCACCATGACCCGCAAGGCAGCACTAGCCACCAAGACACAGCTTCAGATTCAGCCAGAGTCCATCCACAGCCGCTAGGGAATAACACGCCTGTGATAAAGTATATATTAATTTTTCAGTTGAATGGACTCAGGGAAAATTGCAGATAAGAGCCATGAGGAAGAATACAACTGATTTGATTTTTTTTTTTTTTTCTCATTTTACTATTTGAAAGCAGTGATCAGTAGGATCATAGCACAATAATGCATTTTCAGTTTATAATGCATGCACTTTTAATTATGCATTTATCTTAATATTAAGAAACATATTTTGTTTTTAAAGGACATTTACTTTTTGCTGTTTGCCTGTTGAAAATGTTTCCCTTGAAGTTACTGACAGAGCCATAACAAAATATTGCTTTATTCATTTAATGTACAGGACATGAGATTTTTCTTTGAAGGAAGTTCGTTTTTGTCTGTTTGCCTGTTGAAAAATATTTTCACTTGAAATTTCTGACAGATCCATAAGAAAATATTGCTTTATTCATTTAATCATTAAATAATATACACTGTGTTAGGTCTTGGTTCAATAGGCTATGTGCAATCATTTCAATATGTTTTAATAAACATTGAACCAGTCGGGCCCTCGGCTTGTAGCAAATTTGTTTTTTTGGCCCTCGGTGTATTTGAATTTGACATCCCTGAAACCAATCATAGGAAGAAATACGAAAATATACAAAATATCTTTGTAATTGCTTCTACATGCTCACACATGTTTGTTTGAAATATCAACCTCATCACCTGGAAGAATACTGTGAAGTGCTATTGGACGATGTTGTCATTGCTTCTTGGTACATAACGGCTGGTGTAGTTGCAACAAAGCGATGCGCTAGAAAGCACTATTTGTCTGAATGGAAAATACAATTTCACTACTCGATGGGGTTAATTCCTACACACTGTGTTTTTAATAATGCACAATACCTGAGAGGTTATGGTTATGACAAATACATACCCGCTTGTTTCTTTGGTATTCAAAAAGACATCTTGTTCTTTTATTGTAAATTAGATTTTATTGACGTTTGTTTAACTTACAGATGATGAACAGGTAATAAAGCAGTGGCTGTACATAAAGAACAACAAAATAAATAATCAAACAAAGAAAACAGAAATGTAAGGAAATAATGTATTAAGTTCAATAAAAAATAACTGTTCCGACAGAAAACTGGTGATATTTTCCAGTCTGCTGTTTTCCACACCATTCAGATTCACACTGGCATTCTGTCTATTCTTTGAGGTATTCTTTGCTGATGTTTACAAAATAAACTTAAATGTAAATGCTTCAACTCTGCAACTCCAACAATCCACTTTAATTTGCATTAAGTGGTTTCAAGACAAAGGGGATTATTTGTTTCTTACTGTATGAAAACATCACATACATTTTCTTGTATCCGCTCCTTCTAACGCTTCACTGAAGCTACATTATTATCGTTATCATAGTACCGTATGATATTCAGCATACAATTATCTTGTCATGGTTGCTTTCTCTTCAAGCTTTCATGTGACAAGAATTCAAATTGGTGATATAAACAATACTGCCCAAATACAGGGACTGACTGGGGTTAAACAGGTTAAATATGTTACTGATACTTTATCACAGGCGTGTTATTCCCTAGCGGCTGTGGATGGACTCTGGCTGAATCTGAAGCTGTGTCTTGGTGGCCAGTGCTGCCTTGCGGGTCATGGTGGTGCAGCGGGTCAGGATCTCCTTGGTTTGGGGTCTGGGTGGCACCCTGGGAGTGATTGAGGCCATCTCACTGGCTTTGGAGCTGAGAGATGCAGAGCTGTCAGAGCTAGTGTTGGAGCCGCGGCGTTCATAGAGGCTGAGATCAGGGCTGCTGCTCCCACTGTTGCTGACACTAGGCTGGGGAGAGACAGCCGGAGTGCCTGTGCGGCTTGATGATTCGCTGCTTGAGGAAAAGGTGGAGAGGCTGATCTCGGTGCTTGTGTTGCTCAAGCTGCATGCTCGGCCATCTGAGGTTGAAGCGTCCATCTCCATCTGTGGTTGCGACCAGGTCTCAGAGAGGACATCCAGAGATCGGGCCTTGTGGAGACGCCACAGCACACTGGGTTCTCCTCTGGACTGACCTGCAGAATCCCGTCGTGGGCTGTTTTCTTCATTGGTGCTGGGGGAACCAGAAGCCTGAGGTTCCCTGCTGGTTGCCAGGTTGAGAGTGGAGCTGTGCAGCTTCCTCTGCAGGCTGTAAAGGCCTGCCCGTGGGTTGTTGTATGGTTGCAGGTTCATGGACGGGATGTAACCTGCCTTGCCATTGAATCTGGAGAGAAGATTTCAAAGAACTTTGTTCAACAATTGTAAACTATGGTCCACACTAGATTGTCTACATAGACAAGAGTTCTTTTGTGATGTGTTTGCATTAGAAGACATTGACAAGGCATTCAGTGCAGACCAGGAAGATTTGGGTACCTGATGAGCCACCAGCCATTGTCAGACTTCCTCAGCACCTCCACCACAGAGCCAATGGGAACAGAAACCTCGTCATCCTTCTTCCTGGAGTAACTCCTCACAGCACAGTACAGGGCACCTAAAGGTCACAAACAAGACAACAAGCTCAGTTATAGCTGGACAGCTAAAGATAGTCTTTAAAAAAGGGAGTTTTGGGAGAAAGGAACAGATGCCTGTTAACTTCCAATGGTTAAAGAGCGCCCCCCAGAGTTGGTTGTTTGTAACAACTAGCCTTCACAGTAATATGAAGTATGTTCATCTGTCATGCATTGATTGCCACAGGAATGCTGTGTAATGGTGTCACACCAATGTCATGTAGAATGATGTTATCAGCCTTGTTTAATGACATCACTCCTTTCTTTGTGTATTCTTGCACATTGAAATTCAACGCTCACTACAAGTAACACACACCTGCAAGCTGGAGTCCAGCATCCTCTTCATCCTCTCCTTCCCATAACTCCAAGTAGGGAGCAGGAAACCAA
The DNA here is from genome assembly GCF_963514095.1 of Eutrigla gurnardus. Classification (NCBI taxonomy): domain Eukaryota; kingdom Metazoa; phylum Chordata; class Actinopteri; order Perciformes; family Triglidae; genus Eutrigla; species Eutrigla gurnardus. The sequence goes on from NC_139933.1 coordinate 103,416, forward strand.
GCCAAAAGCTTATCCTCGTTCTCCACCAGCCACCAACCTGGAGGGGAAATAACAAATACTTTCAGCATAACAGAGATGACTGTGAAGGTCACTCAAGGTCTTTGCTCATTTTGAAAGCTAAAGCTCTGACCTGCAGGGTCCTTGATCAGGACATCCAGTTTCTCGTCCACAGCCACCTTAAAGGGACGATTCTTGGTATCCTTTGTCTCATAAGCAGCCACACAGCGGTAGGTCTGAGTGACAAACGGGTGAGTTATGCTGCCTGCATGCTGGTGAGTAAAAGCAGCCCCTCCTCCACCTGAGCCATCGGACAGATCATCAGACAGCAGGATCATGACGCTGTGTGAGAGAGAAGTCAGCCATTTAACCATAACCATAAACTAACAAACTAAATCATTTCAACTAACACACTGACGTGACAACCTACCTGTTCTTGGTGAAGTCTGGCTGCAGGTCATGGTCTTTGGGCATAAAGAACTGTATTAACTCTGAGCTCTGAGTCACAGTTTGCTCACACTTCAACAGTTTGTGGCAGTAGCTCTCCAGGAACTTCATGCGTTGGAGGGATCGCTTGGAGCCTTTCTGCTGGAGGCTGTTCCTCCTGGCCTGCCCTGGAGAGAGGAGAGGAAATGGTTTCAGGATTAATACAAGATTTGCTGAGAAGAAGAAGAGCATAAGAACTATGTTGATCAATATGTTTTCTTATGAAAGCTAAATCTCATCTCCATGGCCTTTTCTAAATGTTTCCAGTTCTTTCAACAATGATAAGGCAGAGAAACACATAAGACACGTATTACACTAATGCAGATGAAGGGAAGGGACACACACCATGTTGGTAGTGATGTTAAGCTGTTTTGGTTGGCTATTCCTTTAATTACTGGCTGCAAATGCACAAACTGAGACCATTTAAATACATCTTGTAACACACAGCTGAAATATTCTCACCTCTAAATTTGGGGATCACTCTGTCATTTTTACGGAAAGGGTTCATGTGGGGGAACCTCTTCTTCAGCTGCTTCTGTTTGGGGAAAATGTGTTCATTCATTTCCTTCAATTAAAAACGGCACTCTGACCATAAAAGTGGGAGTTTGTTGTGGACTTACATGACATTTCTTGAAATCCTGGAAGGACCTGTAGACAATAACTTCAGTCTCGTCAGACCATAACACAGATATCATGAACATCTGTGGAGAGACAAATAAAGGATGAAGGACCAGAAACCTGAACACAAGAACAGCAAAGATAGCACAACCCCTCAAATAAAGAACGTCTGAGGTCTAAACTCACCTTCAGTTTGGGTGTGTCCCTGTGAACTGCTCCAATAATGCGGGCACTGATTACAAAGCGTTGTTCACCAGCCATCGTGCGCTTGTTTGTGTCTCAGCTCTCAGGATGAATATCTGCTTTATCGGCCTTCACTGTCCAGCTGAGCTGCTGCTGCTGTTCTGCCAGATCAGAGAGTCTGCTGTGATTATATACACCTCATGTAACGGAGGCGGAGCTGAAAACCATAGGCAGGTCAGACAGGTTTAGCTGGATTCCTGTCAGACAAATTGCCAACTCAGTTGGTTTCTATTCACGGTGGGAATCGTCACCTCACAATTCGATTTGATTATTAAACGATTCTCAATGCATCAAGATCCTTTAAATGCACTGATATTTGGCAATTTTTCACAAAACACATGACTGAATGGCCTTCAGTCAATCAAAGAGATATAGCTTCATATCCTTGATTTTATAATAAATGCATATTTTCTTGACCATCACTTATGTACCATAAGGATATGCGGGTATGGGAACAATGTAGGATATTTTCATTTTGTTATGAAATTATGACACAAAGTCTTATTTCTCAGGCTAAATGATCAATCATGCATTGCTATTAATTGATTAAAAGTTAAAAGTAATCAATTGCATCAGCTATTTTTTCCCAGGCACATGTGCAAACCTTTTTCCGGCTTGGGAAGGGAACTTCAAAAGCAAAATTCCGTTGCCACGTTCTTGTCAACTTTAAATGTGGAGCAATAGAAACCATGGTGACATAAACGGACATGGTTTGTGCAAGGCCCAGAACAGGAGGTCTCTGCAGCAGGTGACTCAAACCAACCAAAACATCATTGGCACCCATCCAGCAAGAATCAGTGAATCAGTGAGAAGAGGCGTCTGTAAAGCATCTTAAAAGACAATCCCACCCAGTAACTGGCGATACAGAAGTGTCTTCCCACCACATACAGAGCAGCTTCTCTGTTCAGGCTGTGAGACTCCTCTACTCATCCTCATACTCATACATAAGTACAACAAATCAGGCTTTTGCCTCATTAGGCTTTACTTTAAACACTCTCCCTTATATCTAAAGTAATATTTACCTAAACGTATCTTTGGTGAACAGAGACAATACTTGTACAATAAATGTTTTTAATACCTTCTTTCTGATGCTGTCACAGTATGAAAATCACAGGCATAAATAACAAATATGAATGATGGCTGAATTCCATTTAGCTGTTTCAGTGTCAGGTTACTGGTACTGTTTCACATTAAAAATAGCACCAAATATAAATAGTAGGAATGTTTCTGGTAACAAATAATAGTGATGAAAGTGCACAGAAGGATCTGTAATAACATTACTGAAAAAGCACATCTCGTGCCACTTCCTGAACGTTTCCAGTTACTGTATGACACATTTACACACACACACACACACACACACAAAGAGAGAGAGAGAGAGAGAGAGAGAGAGAGTCATTGTATATATAAAACCAGTTTAGGCATTGTAAAAAGTGTGCCGGTAGTTTACATAGAGGACATAGAGGACAACACGTGCCAGGAGCCGGGAATTGAACAACCAGTTTCCTGATTGGAGGATGACTCTCTCTCCCACCGAGCCACAGCCCAATGGAGAAACAAAAAGCACTTCTATGTTCTTATCTATTTGATCATAGCACTGTTGTACTTAAGGTATCCTTGCTGAACAGCTACTACTTTACTCAGACGAGCACCTAACACTTCTATTGTTTAGCTCTTACTTAATCGGCAATGATATGTTGTGGTTTCTTTCTTTGGACAAATGTACTTATTGTAAGTCGCTTTGGACAAAAGCGTCTGCTAAATTACCTAAATGTAAATGTTCTAAATAAACAGCCCCCCCACATTGTCGTTAAAACACAATTAAAGGTTGTTGTATGGTTGCAGGTTCATGGAGGGGATGTAACCTGCCTTGCTATTGAATCAGTTTGACATTAAAAAGAGATATAAAGTGTGGGAATGTTTTCTTGTCACTATATGTGAGTACTAACATTACTGAATGACTTAAAGAACATCCCGTGCCACTTCCTGAAGGTTCCTGGTTACTGTATAACACACCCACATACAGTCATTGTTATATATAGATCAGGTTTGCTGATGGTAAGAAGTGTGCCGTCAGTCAAACTATTCTCGTCAGCAGCATGTGTCACTGGGAATTCACCCCAGGGTGTCTTTCTCACCATTAACTCTTTCTTTGTGACCATAATCGTATCACCTGAATACCGTACGTGTATCAAAATACAATAAGGTCAAACTGTTCCATTAATAGATACCTAATATAATGTTATTGAAATGCCATTAAAAACATTACAGATTAAAAGGTCTCCCTGTGAATCTGCCAGTTCTTCTACCCATGGCTACTCCTTTCCTGGCAGTTGTTGCCGGATTGTTCCATCTCTTCCAGTAATAACTACATTGTACCACATTGGTGGTTCCCACCTACCATGGCATATTGGTGCAGTCGGCTTCGGTCAGAGGTGCTGCAGGCAGCCGATGTATATCTGCATTCAAATGTTTGTTCACTCTATATAACACACAAGACTTGAAACAAATTGAACACAAGGAGAGGATGAATTAAGCTTAGGCATTTATTGAGTAAAAATAAGGGAAACCTTGCAGAGGCTCCCGCAATACATAATTAATTTCCGGGTGTGTATTTGGTACTTGCTGATACTGAGTAGCGATATGAGTACATAATAATGCCATTACAGTTCTAACAATAACTCTTGGTACAAACATAGCAGTTTTCGGTTGGGAGATATATATATATATATATATATATATATATATATATATATATATATATATATATATATATATATATATTTATATATTTATATATATATATATATAAGCTATAAGCTATATATACAGTGGGTACGGAAAGTATTCAGACCCCTTTAAATGTTTCACTCTTTGTTTCATTGCAGCCATTTGCTTATATCAAAAAAGTTATTTTTATTTCTCATTAATGTACACTCAGCACCCCATCTTGACAGAAAAAACAGAAATGTAGAAATTTTTGCAAATTTATTAAAAAAGAAAAAAAGAAATATCACATGGTCATAAGTATTCAGACCCTTTGCTCAGTATTAAGTAGAAGCCCCCTTTTGAGCTAGTACAGCCTTCTTGGGAATGATTGTGAAAGTTTTTCACACCTGGATTTCGGGATCCTCTGCCATTCTTACTTGCAGATCCTCTCCAGTTCTGTCAGGTTGGATGGTGAACGTTGGTGGACAGCCATTTTCAGGTCTCTCCAGAGATGCTCAATTGGGTTTAGGTCAGGGCTCTGGCTGGGCCAGTCAAGAATGGTCACAGAGTTGTTCTGAAGCCACTCCTTTGTTATTTTAGCTGTGTGCTTAGGGTCATTGTCTTGTTGGAAGGTGAACCTTCGGCCAGGTCTGAGGCCCTGAGCACTCTGGAAGAAGTTTTCTTCCAGGATCTCTCTGTACTTGGCCGCATTCATCTTTCCTTCAATTGCAACCAGTCGTCCTGTCCCTGCAGCTGAAAAACACCCCCATAGCATGATGCTGCCACCACCATGTTTCACTGTTGGGATTGTACTGGGCAGGTGATGAGCAGTGCCTGGTTTTCTCCAAGCATACCGCTTAGAATTAACGCCAAAAAGTTCAATCTTGGTCTCATCAGACCAGAGAATCTTATTTCTCATAGTCTGGGAGTCCTTCATGTGTTTTTTGGCAAACTCTATGCAGGCTTTCATATGTCTTGCACTGAGGAGAGGCTTCCGTCGGGCCACTCTGCCATAAAGCCCCGACTGGTGGAGGGCTGCAGTGATAGTTGACTTTGTGGAACTTTCTCCCATCTCCCTACTGCATCTCTGGAGCTCAGCCACAGTGATCTTTGGGTTCTTCTTTACCTCTCTCACCAAGGCTCTTCTCCCACGATTGCTCAGTTTGGCTGGACGGCCAGGTCTAGGAAGAGTTGTGGTCGTCCCAAACTTCTTCCATTTAATGATTATGGAGGCCACTGTGCTCTTAGGAACCTTGAGTGCTGCAGAAATTCTTTTGTAACCTTGGCCAGATCTGTGCCTTGCCACAATTCTGTCTCTGAGCTCCTTGGGCAGTTCCTTTGACCTCATGATTCTCATTTGCTCTGACATGCACTGTGAGTTTTAAGGTCTTGTATAGACAGGTGTGTGCCTTTCCTAATCAAGTCCAATCAGTTCAATTAAACACAGCTGGACTCCAATGAAGGAGCAGAACCATCTCAAGGAGGATCAGAAGAAATGGACAGCATGTGAGTTAAACATGAGTGTCACAGCAAAGGGTCTGAATACTTATGACCATGTGATATTTCAGTTTTTCTTTTTTAATACATTTGCAAAAATTTCTACATGTCTCTTTTTTTCTGTCAAGATGGGGTGCTGAGTTTACATTAATGAGAAAAAAAAATAACTTTTTTGATATAAGCAAATGGCTGCAATGAAACAAAGAGTGAAACATTTAAAGGGGTCTGAATACTTTCCGTACCCACTGTATATAAGCTAAGAGCATGTCACTTAAAGGAGAATAGTGCTGGTCCACCTTAAATGTCAGCCCACCTTACCTACGGGGTTAACTCCATTCACTTTAACACACAGGAACTTAGCTTGTCTAGTCTAACTGTAGCATGTATTCACCAACAAATAGACGGTACACACACTGCTCTGTTACATTCACTCTAGTGTTACTGTTGACTCCATACTGACTTAACGTGTTAACGGCTTAATGGATTAAGATATTAAGATATAACCCACAAGCTCTGTATTTGTGTTTTCTAGCATCTTCTAGTCTCCCGCTCCAGCTCAGCGAGGTCTTTGATCCGTTCTGTACTGTCTGATCTGTAGCCTACAACACCTGAGAGGTATGGGGTGCCGAATGTAAAAATTCAGTCACACTTTCCTAGCTGATTTTCCTCACATTTGAGGTACGAATTAAATGGTGAATCTAAATGCTAAATGCTAAATGCTTAATTTAAATGCTAAATCTAAATGCTTAATCGAAATGCTTAATCTAGATATAGATTTAGCATTTAGATTTAGATTTAGATTTAACATTTAGATATAGATTTAACATTTAGATTTAGATTTAGCATTTAGATTTAGCATTTAGATTTAGATTTAGATTTAGATTTAACATTTAGATATAGATTTAACATTTAGATTTAGATTTAGATTTAGATTTAGCATTTAGATTTAGCATTTAGATTTAGAATTAACATTTAGATTTAGACTTAACATTTAGATATAGATTTAGCATTTAGATTTAGATTTAACATTTAGATTCACCATTTAATTCGTACCTCAAATGTGAAGAAAATGAGCTAAATGTGATTAAAGTGAGTTAAATGTGAGGAAAGTGAGCTAAATATTCAAAATATATCAGCTAGGAAAGTGTGAGTGAATTTTTACATTCGGCACCCCATATTATAAGGTTCATGGGCGACTTAAAAAAGAGGACATTTGAGTTTACTGAACTGAAGGTGCCAAGTTGCCTGTTGGCATTGCTTGAATTGACTGTGATGCTAATAGTTTAGCAACTAGCCTACCTGAGGACAATAGGCTGGTTGATAAATCATTAGCAGGCTAACAGATAGCAGATATCACTGAGTGACATCTGTAGGGGGGAGGGCTTATCTGAATGAGATGCAAATGAGCACCATTGTGTTTCCTTTCTAGCCAGGTGAGGGGAGGTGAGGTGAGGGGAGGTGAGGTGAGGGGAGGTGAGGGGAGGTGAGGTGAGGTGAGGGGAGGTGAGGGGAGGTGAGGTGAGGGGAGGTGAGGTGAGGGGAGGTGAGGTGAGGGGAGGTGAGGTGAGGTGAGGGGAGGTGAGGTGAGGGGAGGGGAGGTGAGGTGAGGGGAGGTGAGGTGAGATGAGGGGAGGTGAGGAGTGATTTGCAAATCTTTTAGGCCAGTTTTCTCAGTGAACGGTTTTCAGAGAAGCATACATTCAAATGGCCACAACTTCGTCAAATATCATTTCAGATTATACAGATTTCCATGTGTTAGACATCTTTGGAACACTTAGAGACTACACTTTTCAGAATCTGTGAATAACTCTAAATGCCCCGAGGCCGACTTGTTCCTGGTTTTGCCGTGGCTGGTCACACATTTGTTAAGGTGTGGCAAACAATGGGTTTTAGGGTGTGATTTGGGGATTATTGTAATTGCTCAGCGATAATGGAGATTTTCCATTTGAATAAATATTTACTAACAAAGGAAATATTGTCAGCCCAGAAGTTGAAATAGAGAGTTTAGTCTTTTGAAGCCCATTGGAAAATGAAACATCATCAAGTTAGTTGAATATATATTTTTATTGATATTTTTTAAACATTGAAATTGAGAGGTATTTATTCAAGTATATGCAATGACTGCAAAAATATAATCTTTGTAAAATCTCTGTAAAACAGTTCATAGGGAAATGTAAGATTTAGGAAATGCGTTTCATATTTACTATGTATGGGAGGAGAATAAAACTGGCAGAGGTTTTAGGTTTTATTTAATAATGTTCATCATCTCAATACCAACATTGAGCTGTAAACGTCAAAGCAGCAATCATTTATTGGGATGATTCACATGAAAACATTTGTAAAAGGTATCACTTGTAAAACAGCACAGCCTTTCAGAAACTCTACAGACATAAAGGAGTTATAAGTCTTCCTAATGCCGAGAGGCAAATGTAGAACTGCATGGTCTGCTATGATTCTCTTCTTTTCTCACTGTGAATAAAAATGATACTGAATCCACTTATAGGGTCCAGAGCTCCTTTGTTCAACACGAGGCACTAGTCAGTCTGCCCCAGAGATCTCAGGTGGGATTCTCTCTATGGACTCTGTGGAGGAGCTTTGGGACCGTTGGGACTGAGAGGGCGGGTGCTGGGCGGCTTGAGGTCTGTCCACCCCAGAGTGCATCATGGGTAAATAGATGTCATCCATGTTTGGCAGTACAAACACTTTCTGGAGCAGAAAAAACATGATTGTGAGGAAAGCTGAGATGACGACAGCATTGTAGTAGTTTTTTGATTTGCTTATTTATTATTTTACCTGGAACTCATCCTGCAGTTTCTTTTCAATCCACTCAGTCACATGACAAAAAGTCACCTCCCTCTCCCCTAGTTTGGGACGGACGTGCAAATCCAACTTGGGGGGCATGCAGAAGCTGTACCTACAGAGCAGACCATAACAGAATTACATCTGTCACAGCTGTATTCAATTACAGGAGATGAGGTGCAATTAACTGGACATATATATATATATATATATATATATATATATATGTCCAGTTAATTTTGTCTCTTTGTCACATGGTTAGGTAAAAAAAAAAAAAGATTTCTTTCAGATGTATCATTATCTGATTTATTTTCTCAAATTTCAATATAAGTCTCAAATAAAGTTGGGGTTTTAAAAAGAGCAATTATTTCATGTTAACATTTCAAAATAATTTATTTAGACTTTTTTTTTTAAATTGAGACATTATCTTCAGAAAGAACATCTCTCAGTTGAAGCCACAACCTCCAATATAGAGCATGGGTGCAGTCGAATAGTCAAAAAATAAGGTCCTAACTCCTATTCCTAACTCCTATTCCTTGACCTCTGGGTAAAACGTCACGGGGTTAAGGAAAGGCGATAGGAGAACTCAAAAGGATTTAGGAATAGTCGACCGCGGGGTTCAGAGAATCCGACCGGACTTTCACTAAACTACGTCATTATATCGCGGCCGCTGATGATTGACAGCTGATGATCGGCACCGGCGATTGACGTGCGTCTGCGCTGGAGAAACTACAATAATGGACTACAAAAAACGCGTCGTCCACTTCTCCACATGTTGGTTTTATAAACAGCTGGTTCACTGACCGGCTTCAGGTCCAGCAGCTCCTCCTTTCTGTTTGACCGTTGTTTTATTTACTTTTCATTTGTGGTTTTAGTTTCGTTTTTGTCAAACATTTGTAAAATGATTGAAATAAATAAAAGTATCATTAAATTATTATCACTGTCCACATATTTATCATCACTATTCCAATTACTCTGTCTGCATGAAAGTCATTGTTAAATATGTAAATGCACATATCGTTTGTTTTCATGAACGGCCGACGTGTGCGTCACTTTAAATGTTGCTCTCGCAAAGAATTGTGGGTCGGCGTAATCTCCTTTCCTATCGCATAGGAAGGTCCGTTGCATCCTATGCTAAAGGAGCTCTGAAAGGAAGCATTGGAGCTCCTTTCCTTTGCATTTAGAGAATTCGAACAGCTCTTATCATGGCGGCCACTTGTTTACTTCCGGGTCACTTCTTCAGTTAGGAACCTTCCTAAGCAAAAAAGACTATTCGACTGCACCCCTTGTGTCCTAATAATGAACAGTGGAGAAAAAACTTCCTGAATGCATCTGTATTTACCATATCCTGTCTGTAGGGGGCGGTGGGATGTTGACGACCAGTGTCCCCGACAACTCTGTCACCTCCACAGTGAGCAGCAGGGGTGTGTTGGACATTTCCTCAAACTTCTTCTTAATGAACTCGTTCTCTGCTGCCCTCTGGAAATACTTGGATTTAGTGATTTTGTCCACAAATCTCAAAATCTTCCGTCCAGTTTTTCCGCCCCCTGTCCTGTAAAAACGGATTAGAGGAGAGGAGATTTAGTTTTCAGATGCTGAAGCTAAAACCTGAGGAGAGTTGAGAGTCTGAAATGTAAATGAAGGAAAAGGAAAGGAAAATTGACAGCCATCAGGAGTGTGATGTCAGCGCACTTCTCACTTTCTCCCCTTTTAAGTAGCTGTAAACGTAAAAGTCTTTTAACACAAAAAGTACTTAGTATTGTACTTAAATATACAGCATTGTGGACTCAGAAAACACGTATACATTGGCAGGATTTACCCATCAGTAGCTGGTGTGGATCCCTTCTCCCCTATTGGAGCTTGAGGCTCAGAGACAGGCATCTCTTCCTCATCAGATGAACCAGCGCTGGAGGACTCCTCATCACTGTCTGCCAACACGCTGACGATGGGCCTGCAGCTGGGAGGAGTGGATGCACACACTGTTAGGAACGGGTGGAAGGTTAGCAAAATGATGGCATGCATGGATGCCATCATTACTCCAGAACGAATCGTTGTTGGCATTACAAGAGTGAAGTTTGATTGACGTATGGGCAGATGCGTGTGCTATATGAGGATGAATCTTGCCATTTCTGTGTCTCGGGGAAACAGATTAACAAACAGTTTTCCATATCAGCTTCAGATGCACCACAGACAGCTGATGTAAAGCTTTGCCTGGGCTGTAATCCCCACCCCTCCAGGTCTATGACAGGCAGGTCTACGCTAACCAATGGATCTCTGCTCTGTAGATCTGAGACTATGTGTGTGTGTGTGTGTGTGTGTGTGTGTGTGTGTGTGTGTGTGTGTGTGTGTGTGTGTGTGTGTCTGACCGTGGGCTCCTGGTTTCAGTCGTGGAGTCTGCATCCTGGCCGCTCTCTTTACACAGCTTGGACAGGTTGAACTTGGTCTGCAGGGTCATCTGCAGGGCACCAGTGTAGACCAGCTGCAGCTCCACCCACAGGCCTGCAGGGGGCAGCAGGAAGAGGTCGATGCCACACCACAGAAATCAAGACAACACACACACAGCTAAATGTGGACACACACACTACTTAGTGAGCAGATTAAACAGCTTTTACAGTGATTACCAAGCCGTGAAATTAAATGTATAACAAATTAGGACAGATTATAAAACCCTTTAGGAGTTGAAAACAGGATAATTGGTTGACGGGCGGTTGTGTAACAGCGAGTGGAGAAACAAAAGAATCATGAGGTCGCACACATAGAGTCATGCTGACACACTTTCCCCTTGTCATAAGGAGTGCTGTCTGCCAGATTGCCTGATTTTAAAACACACACACACACACAAAGGCCATAGCAAACTGTCATGGCTCTCCTGCGACGTGAGATTACAGGATAACAGTGTCTGATCTGATGCTCTGCAGTACTCAGCTGTAATCACACAAGCAACAACTCATCACTCATCTCATATGTGTTTTTGCCGTGTTTGAACTCCAGTCTCTACTTACCTCTGTGGTTGACCTCTGGTCTGGAGGGAGTGGAGATTTGCGGCATAGAGAGGCCCATATCCAACTCGGTCAGAGTCAGCTCATTCATAAAGTATGGCAGCTGTAAAAAACGATGTAAACATAAAATAAGTGATGAAAAAGGCATCACACATATAGTCAGCCCTTCCTGTGACTTGGAATTGACAGAGGAACTTTCAATAAAACTGCTCGCACTCTGATTTTGCTCAGTTTCTTCTGGATCTTGCTGGAAACCATGTTGGCCCAGTGCTTCTCTCGCAGGAAGTCCCAGAAGATTCGACCGATTAGAGCGTTAGCCCATGCAGTCTGGCTCGCCCCAGGCTCTGCTAGATCACAGGTGCACTGCACAAAAGACAAACGAGTAAGAGCTGGGTCAAGGACAAGAAAATTGCAGGTTAATACAATTTAGAGCTAAAAATATAATGATTGAAATAATTGCCTCATTTCTGAAAAATGCCACAATGCTATTTCATACAGGTCATTCCTATTGCCCTGTGCTACTTAACTCCCTGCACAGGCAACATGTAAACTATCCAGCTATAGCTTCACTTAATTTGCATCACTTCATTTTATCTGCAAACATGACTTACATATCCTTTGATGGTTGGACTCGTCTCTGTGCTGCTGCCTCCTGGACTGGAGAGGGGGGTCAACCCCTCTGTGGCCAGGAGACGAGCCATGTAGCCGGGATAATCGAGCAGAGAGAGGCCCCCGTTGCTACTGGAGGCCTGGTTGACGGGAGCTGCAGGGGTGCAGGGGACTGGAGGAGTGAAAGGGGCGTCCTCGTCACTGCTGCCCACTCTGCTGGAGCCTCTGCTGCTTGGGACATTACCTTGAGCAGGAACATTCTGTGCCAATTCTGGGTCACATGGGAGAATAAGTAGAAATCAATAGAAAAGGATTTAATTCCATCAGTACAGCAAGGGTCACATCAGGTGTTCCACTTTCACAGACCAATTTGAAACTACTATGAATGAAGCTTTGATTTAATTAAATTTAATTTTCACTTTCTATTGCAGCCTTCCTTTAATAGATTTTAATGTGAAAAGAAATCTTTAGGAGGTATTGACATTATACAAAATCTTCCATGTGAGCTTGTTGTTACCTTTGGCAGGAGCCAGGCAAGTTGTGTTATTTCCCCCCTAATTTCCCCAGACTTAATGCTATGCTAACGGCTGCTGGCTCTGGCTCAACAGTACAGTTGTTGCTGTTTTTTCTTATGCCTTTGCTCTGTCAGGTCACGAAACAACTGTGAGATCTGTGTGTTCCTCGAAAAGGGATTGGCTTTGAAATGCAAAGAACTGGAGCATGTAATCCATAATCCACACATGTATAGCATTTGTATAGATGCCTTATATGGAAGCCCTCTCTTCCCTAATGCATTATTAACATGTCTGATACCCGATTTGGATGCACATCTGCCAGGCCTTCGGCTGTCCTTCTCCTTTTGGCTCTCTGTATCTGTGGATGCAAACAGGAAGTGACGAAACCACTCTTCTTTTTCTCTTCCAGTACGGCCAAAGAGGTAAAGAGTGGTGGGAAGGTCACAGGCATCTTTGGAGGAACTTTGTTGTGGACTTGCCGGGTGAGCTCCAGGCTCTTCTCCCCAACTCTCCTCCTCCTCCTCCTCCTCCTCCTCCTCCTCCTCCTCCTCCGACCTTCCTCCCTCATCCTCCTGGGAGTTTGATCCCCCAGCCAGTTGGATGCAGATGGGATACTTTGGATTCCACATCCTCTTCCAAGCCAACACAGATGGCAGCAGGAATACCTTTGGGGAACAATGACATAGTTTTGTTGTGTTGAAGTAAAGGCCAACTGTTAAAACAGAAATGCATTTATAAACTGCTGGATGACCCAAAACTACAACTAAACAACTCCAAATCCAATATAATATATTCAATCCACCAAACACCATCACCAGCCCCATCAGCCTTGGTCCACTCCACTATCCGCCATAAGCAAGTTTCTCTTGCTTTTGATGTGTATAGTAAATGTGTGAGGATTTGTATGTACTGTTATTTCTTTTACTAAAGCACTTTGTAAACTTGTTTTTAAAGGTGCTACATAAATAAAGTTATTGTTATTATTTATGACTTATTCATTCATTGACTAAATGGTTTCTTGCCAATTGCTTTTATTTCAAATATCCATCTTGAAATTTCTTCTCTCAGGCATTCCATCGTCCTTAAATTAATTATTCTAAATACTATGCATTCATTAATTTGACAAATTTGGAGCTCTGCCCTCATACAATATGAAAACGTCACCAGAGTACCAAATTATAACTTCACTTTCTTTTGTAAATCCCATAAAACAAAACTATATAACTGCCTCTGACAGAACAGATATCCCCATAACACAGTTACTTATTCATCATACTTTGCTCTTGGCGAGCTGAAAGGAGCGTGACTTGACAAAGACGGCCTCGTGGACTCTCTCATCATACGTAGCCCTGCGGCTGATGTTGTTACGCGGGGAGTCCAGACGGAGACAGGAGCCCTCCAGGGCGGCAAACACGGAGTTAGTCAGAGCTGGGTGGTAGGTTTCTGGGTCGTAAACATGTATCTCATTCATCCAGCCCTGAAAATCAGAAACGTGTTAATCTGATTAACACCACACACTTTCTAGTGACAGATGATCTGGAATTGTTCCAATCCTGAAAATCACGTTATGTTTGTAATCAGCCTCAAAATGAATCATACAGCAGCAAAAAGTAAATGTGATTAGATGCGTCTCTTTGTTGGGCCAAACGATCAAACATGATACATTCTTTTCTGTGGATTTCAACATGAATTATTTTTAACATAAACAAATGGGTTGTGGAACAATTGCAATGCAGGAGATGATGACGAGTCAACCATAAGAAATCCTACTTCTGGGCATTTTGGGAAATACTGTCATTCACTTTTGTTGCTCATTAGCTCAGCTAACTGAAGCGGTGTGTGCAAAGTATTAGCTATTACTGGGGACTTTCAAGAATTACTTAACTAGATGTCTGTGTACTAAATAAACAAGATATAATGTGTTCATAAGTGAGTTTTAGAAGTTCTGGGTGAGGTGCTAGGTGTATTTTTGTTCTACGGACAGGGCCAAGCTAACTTCTGAAACTGACCTGGGTGGTAGCTGTGCTCTCCAATCGCCCCCTCAAGCTCCACCAGGAGGAGAACAGTAATTGCATTCAGAACATATAAGGTAGTTACATTCCACTTTGCGAGGCTTTACTCTTGTGAAGGAAACAGTCAGCAGAAGAGCTGAATTGACTTGCTGACTTGACACTGTTCTTTAAGACCAAATTAGAATAGGTGAAAACTACTTACATGTACTCTTTTTACTATATTTGGAGCAATTTGGAGTTTTGAAGTTTCTAGTTTCATTCTGATTGGAGAAACACAAGAGTGGTATCAATCTTTTCGTCTTATTCTCGATGAGAATAGGTGAGATGGAGATAGGAGAAATGTGACACTTTCCTCGTTAATGATTCATCAGATTTACCTTGAGGGTGCCAGGCTCAGTGCTGGCATTTCCACCTGTTAGAATGCCCCGAGTCTGTGCTGGTCTATATGGAGGAGCTGGGCGGCGAGACCTGGGGGAACCCATCCTTATGAGCAATAGTCCTAGTAAGAAGCCCAGTGCTAATCCCAGAGCCAGGCCGGAGAGGTAAGGACTGAGCGGTAGGATGAAATAGCCATAGGACAGCACTGCCACACAGAATAAACTCATGCGTGGTAGAGGATGAGGGGGTTGAGAAACGGTAGACGTCCTAACCAGGGGTGGTGCAAGGGTAGGTGATTTCCTTGACTGCCTGTGAGTCTCCATAGTTAATACTTGCATCACGTCACCGTCTGTACATATTTCCAGCTCCTCATCTCTGTGACGTCTGTTGTGATGCACGGGGCAGGAGCTACACTGGATACTCCCAGGATGTCTTACAGAAGGCCAGTCAAACACAGGCAAAACATTAGCATCTGTTTTTCTAGTGTTCCTAACGGGAGACTCGGAGAGAACCGTGTCTGTGCTACTGTCACGCCCCAAACCTCTGGGGCTAACCTGATGAGTACCCTGGCTCTTACATTGGTGTTTGGGGCTGCCTGCACTCTCCTCTCTCATGATTTTACTGAACATGCTACTCAGAGGCTCGTGCACGGCCTCTGAGAGCTTCCTCTTGGTGTCCTCTAACTCCATTTTGAAGAAGCCCCCTCTCAGACCCTCGCCACTAGGGGAGTGGGAGATGGGAGAAGGGGGTGCGGTGCGAGAGTCCCCACTGCTGCGGGTTTTTGCTTGGGTGAGCTGCTTCCACAAGTGGAGGTTGAGGCGGGAGTCTGACTTCGACTGCGACACCTCTGGCTCCGAGTGGGAGATCTCTGTGGAGATGGACTTTACAAGGTTGAGAAGGGGCTTAGGCCTGAGGGTGGACCCCTCTTTGAGCTCCAGCTCTGTGGAGAGAGACTTGACCAGGCTTGCCAGGGGTCGGTGGGTGGGTGAGGAAGGGCCAGGGGAGAGAAAGCTGAGACCAGTGGCAGAGCAGTTGCCCAGAGAGCCAGGGGAAGAAGGGGAAAGAGGGACGTGGAAAGCTTGGGCCTGCAACTTGCTGTCGTCCTCAACAGAAAGCTGCCTCTCCTTGGAGAGAGATATAGATGGGTAGTCCTCATCGTGGTCAAGGGAGAAGATAAGCTCACTGTCATCCAGACTGTCCCATTCTCCCTCCGTCCCAGTCAGCTGGATCACAATCCCTCGAGGGAGATGCCTCTTGGTCCCAGAGACTGAGGAGAGGCCAAGAGCCGGGCTGTGGGGCTCCTGGAGGGGTCTGCTCCCTCCTCTTCCTTTAGCCTTGCTTCCACTCTTCTCATTGTTTCCACTCTCTGCCATTTCTTGACTTTACACAGCCAAGGCACCTAGTGAAATAGAATAAACCAAGAATACGTTCAGCTACATCATTGAGCCTGGTAAAAGCAGCGAGGGGGAATGAGCCATGGAGAGAGGAAGAGCATCTTTTCTACACTTACCAGTGCCAACTCCACATTAATGTGTGAATTCCACGTTTAGCTCAGGAAAGTTGTGGAAATCTACATTAATCTGAAGATTTATGAGTAGCGCTGATCCAAATAAGCACCTCTCCCATAGCTATCACTCCTCATACTGAATGGGTTTTAGAGGAATCCAAAAATAGACCCCACAGACTGTCTCCCCCAAATGTTGCATAAACTAGTGCAGCTCAAGCTTGGGTCTAATGTCTTTTGGGGCCAAGTAGGCCTAGATGTAGTATTTATTCATTCTCTGTGCTTTTTGTGCATGTGGATATGAAATGAAAACCCATAGTTTGAGTAACAATGCAGCCTTTCAGTATAAAACAACACAAGTATATTGTCTTTGTCAAAATGACATCACTTAGTCTCTGAAGTGATGTTCTGCACGCCATCTCCCCAAGGAAACAGCTCCAGTCTGATCCCCTACAGAGCTAACTGTCAGCGGAGTCATGACTTCTCCCTCTGGTGTCTTCTCCAGCTGTTTATGTTACTCTGAATTGAATAAAGACGGAGGATTCAAATATGCCCCCTGTCGTTCCCCCATGTGGCTTTTGTGTAACAGCAGCATTAACAGACTATCCATGCCACCGCCTACTGACAAAAATGATGCCTCAACACAGAACAGAGGCATGTGTAGCCTATAGCTGTCATTTTGTGGGAGAAAAGAGCAGCTCTGCACACAAGGACACTGGACACAAGCTGGGAAACAGCAGGCCCAGTAGGAGCCCTTTCATTTACCGTCTCTCTGGGTCAAGTGCCCTGCTCTTTATGTAAGTTAAACCCTACCTCTGAATGTTACGTAACTGCATTACGGCGCTGTGTGGCACAATTTCAACCAATTCCACAGCAGCTGGTGGATTCTGACTAATCTGCTCTCACCCAAAATGGGCGGCGGGGAGATAAAGCTCACAGACACATGCAGCCAGGCGACATTAGACCTTCATCACAGCTTTTCATAGGGTTGGAAGAGGGACCAGGACCTGCTACAAAGTGTCAGCAAACACACTCATGCACATCAGGCAGGCTAAACCGCTGTTAAGCTAACGGTGTTGTGTCCAAGCTTGTTCAATGACAACACAACAATGCTGCCATGTTGCTAAGCTAGTTTAGATGTTGCTGTATTTGAACTACAAATGCTGCAGTATTTTTGTTTCACCAATCCAAATGTTCAAGTCCTGTCTCGTGCTTTACTTCCTGTCTAGTTCCCCTCCTTGTTTCTGTCCCAGCTGTGTCTGATTGTCTCGTCAGCCTCTCATCACCTCAGCCCGCCCTCGTGTTTCCCCACCTGTCTCTCCTAATCAGCCTGCTGGATTTAGGCTACGTTTACATGATGACGGTCTGAACAGAAGATGCAAAAGTGGCGTTGCGTCTTCACTTTTTATTCCGCATTTAGACGAGTGTGTTCAGGAGGAAATCTGCGTACATACGTGATGCAAATGTGTGCGGAACTCGATTGGGTATGCATGCCAGGTGGCTAGGTGATGCTGTGATACACTATCACACAACACCGCCACGTGACGTGAGCAGATCTGAGCAGAGTTTTGCGTCTTGGCAGTGTAGACGGAAATGCTACGGTGGAGCGTTTCAAGTTTTCCACTCTGGAGGGTGGTTTCAGATTTTTGCATTTTTAAGCCCCAAAAACGCTGTCGCCGTCTAAACGAAAGGCACTTCCCATCAAATATTTTGTTGTTTTTACCCACAGGCGTGTAAACGGGACCTTAGTCTTTCTGTCTCGGTGGTCTGTTGTATCCCCGGATGTATCCCCATCTGATCTGTCCTGTCTGACTGCCTGACTGTTTGTCCTGATCTGTCTTGCCTGCCTGCTTGTCTGGCTGCTTGTCCTGCCTGTCTGCCTGTCCTGTCTGCCTGCCTGCCTGTGTGTCTGCCTGCCTGCCTGTCTGCCTGCCTGCCTGCCTGCCTGCCTGTCTGCCTGTCTGTCTGCCTGTGTGTCTCCCGGTGTGTTTTGGATTACTGTTTGTAAGTTCTGTTTATCTGTTTGATTATCTTGTTCCTTTAGTTGTTGAGTGTTTTTGTCCTTGTGGCCGTGAGTTTGGGCTTTGTTTTTTATTGAAATAAACCTTTTGTTTTTTGGGTCCATAGCTCCTTTTTTTTAGTATATCCGTGACAGTAAATGACACTAACGTCATGATGATGTCAGATAAAAGTTGGGAGACAACTTGAGCAGAATTAATCTTCTGGGAACCATGAAGGTGTGTACAAAGTGTGCTGATTCATAGAAGCACAATGCTATTGATAGGATCCAATTAAGGTAAGCGGTTAATGAGCCACATACACTTCCTTCATAAAGCAGCAGCTGTTAACGTGCTCCATAAGGCTGCGTGTGAACTACAGAGTGATCATGTGACCAATGTAGCACGAAACACAGCACACATCTGCTCTGAGTGCACTGCAATGTGTTTGGTCCAACCCAGCTTCAATCAGTGAAAGCAACTAACTGTGTGTGTGCCTGTGTGTGTGTGTGTGTGTGTGTGTGTGTGTGTGTGTGTGTGTGTGTGTGTGTGTGTGTGTGTGTGTGTGTGTGTGTGTGTGTCCGCCCCTCTGATCAGACACGAACAGTAACAATCTCAGATTAACATTAATGCAGGGTTTTACTGTGAAATCTGACAAATCACACAGCCGGATTACGGGCTAAACCAACATTTGGTGGGATGAGTTTCCAAGCTAGCTCATCTGCGTGACCCAGTGTCGATGGTAGTTATGAGTAGCATCGCCGTCCCGAGTGCTATCAGTGCTCTTATTCATGTTTAAGGTCCGATGCAGATGCTTTGGTTTTGGGTGCATCAGGTCACTGAAAGGTTTGATGAGTTTGAAAAGAGATTTGGACCGATTGCGATTCTGAAGTGATATTAAATGCAAACATTTTTCAAATTACGCCGTAATTATTTGTCTGCCTTTCACCAAAAATAATTAAATATTAAACAGAACTGCATTGGCAGAAAGGACACGTGAATTATAGTTTTTCCCACTCGAGTGTGAACACTGCAACACTTTTCAACTAATGCTAGACTCCTTTATCATGACTGAAAGGACAATTATACGTTCCCGTCGCTCCCCTGTCAACAAAATGTAAATTGTTGTCTCAAATGTGCTCTTTTTTCTTTGAGAGGCTGCACGGTGGTGTAGCGGTCCCCTCACAGCAAGAGGGCCCGGGTTCCAGTCCCGGTTCGCATCTGGGTCTCTTCTGTGCAGAGTTAGCATGTTGCGTGGGTTCTGTCCGGGTTCTCCGGCTTCCTCCCAGTCCAGAGACATGCACCTGTCTGTCTCTACATGATGGACTGGTTACCTGTCTGTCTCTACATGTCAGCCATGTGATAGACTAGACCGCTGTACTTATATTTTATAACTTTTTATTTGATCAAAAATATTCAACAAATTAATAGGGTGATGAAAATAATTGTTAGTTGCAGCCTGAGTGACACCACAGTTGCTAAAGTCTTGTCAGGCAGACAGTTCTGAAAACAAATTCAATCCAAAGTTTCATATATAAAATAGAATCGGATACAAATCAACACGTGGGTGACGTGGCTATTTACAGCAACTAAAATCCAGGTCTTATAAGTGTTCCACCTCCACCTTCACTGAGAGACATGAAGACATGACAGCAGAAGTTCTAGTGACGGGATGAAATATTGCAATACACCATCAATGGTATGAGACTATGACTAATAATACTCGTGCTCCCGGGTCTACTTTTAAATCAAATTACCAATGTCTGCAGCGCCTCTGATGTTTTGAGAATAAAACAAAATGGCAACATAAATGGAGATGATGAATATGAATATATATAGATATACATAAATATACTCACATGAAAAATAATTCTGCGTATGGAAATGTGACTGAACCCACCGGTCAAAGATGTCTTCTGCTGATTCTCCTTCTCCATTTGTGTGCGCAAGGACCGCGGAGTGAGGAGTCCTCTCTCTCTCTCTCTGTCTCTCTCTCTGTCTCTCTCTCTCTCTCTCTGTCTCTCTCTCACACACACACACCCACACACACCTCCCCTGCACCGACTGTCTGCATCCAGATGTGTCACGCGCTGCTCACCAAACTGATTATGAGAAGCGTGGCCGCGCTGCATGATAATCCAGATTAAGGAGTCACTCAGCCCTCCACAGCAGCTCTGCACGCGGAGTGGAAATGTCTTCTCGTTGTTCCACTAGTTGTTCCACTAGCTTAGTTGTTCCACTAGTTGTTCCGCTAGCTTAGTTGTTCCACTAGTTGTTCCACTAGTTGTTAAACCGTGTTCTCATCTGGTGAGCACCTGCAGAACGTTAGTATAAACCATGTCAGTTATTACTAATAGGTCTCTACCGTCTCCCGTCTCTCTCTCTCCCCCGTCTCTCCCCCTCTCTCTCTCTTCCCTCTCTCCCTCTCCCTCCCCCTCTCTCTCTCTTCCCCCTTCTTTCTCCCCGTCTCTCCCTCTCTCTCTTCCCCCTCTCTCTCTCTCTTCCCACTCTCCCTCCCCCTCTCTCTCTTCCCCCTTCTTTCTCCCCGTCTCCCCCTCTCTCTCTCTTCCCTCTCTCCCTCCCCCTCTCTCTCTCCCCCTCTCTCTCTCCCCCCCTCTCTCTCCCCCTCTCTCTCTCCCCCGTCTCTCCCCCTCTCTCCCCCTTTGTGTGATTTGTCTTCATATTATGAGTGTTTTACATTTACACCTTGTAATGATGACTGAAGCTGTGAGGGCCCGGGGAGAATCACCTCACTGCCATCAGGGAGAATCACCTCACTGCCATCAGGTGTGTGTGGACTGATTGGCTTGATGAAGCCCAGGTGTGGGGAGCCTTCATATAGCCTGGGTCTCCAGCGTTGACTCGTTATCTCACCATCAGAGGTAGTGAGAGGGTCTCCCTGTTGTCAGGGTCTTTGTGTGTATCTCTTATCATTGTCTGTTTCCCAGTGAATTCTGGAGAGTTTGTTGTTCCTCCAGCCCTGTTGTTTACCAAAGGTCTCCTGTCTTTTCTGGGTCTCCTGGATAGTTGTGGTTTAGTGTCAGCTGCTTGGCAGTGGTGGTTTAGTTGATCATCTTAACACTTTATTTCTTTAAGGAAGCCTGAAGTGGTTACGTACAGTTTTGTTTTTTCTCCCCTTTCCTACCTATGGCTATTGTGATTTTGTGGTTATCCTTCTGGGATAACTTGAAGACACCCCTGGGTCCCCCCCCCCCCCCCCCCCCGACAGAAGCAGGTGAGGGGTATAGCTACTCTACTGTATAATTAATATGACCAGATAAAAATAAGTACTACGTCAGCATTAAGTGTTAAAGTGTAAGGAGCCATAATTCTCAGTCGGATATAATGGCTATTTAAAGTATCTTCTGAGGGTTCACTTAAATATAATTCCTCTCTGTATTCTTATGCTATAATTCCATTATCATAATATATCTCCACAGCCCTCCCTATCCTGCTAAATGACTTTAATTGATGCCCTGCATAACCAGACTGTGTACTGACTTTATTTAGAGTGCAGCTATGAAGGGCCTGCTGTTCAACATATCTCCTTGGCATCATATGATGATGTTTGTGAAACTGAATTGACTGCCAGGGTCCAGGGGGCTTTGTTGCTCCCAACAACTGCACTTCCATCTTTGTGCATGTCTGGTGTGAGTGAGTGACTGTGGACATGTGCATGTTGGCCACGCCCATCTCTACACACACACACACACACACACACACACACACACACACACACACACACACACACACACACACACACACATACCCTAGCCATCTGTTGACATATGCAGTTCAGAAATAGCCCGCTACCAGAGACGTCTGTGAGGCCCACAGATAAGCAGAGCAGGCGACGACCATGCATTGGCCGGTAATAGTCTGAAACCACTGCAAGACTGCTTGAAGTTTCAAGAGTGCCTGTCTCTATTTGTTGTATTTGTTGACGGTGGGCCAACTTAAAATGGAACCGTTTCCTGACCAGTTCAAGGAATTCCACCCGATCCATGGCTCAAATGTCAGACTGGATCCCTCAGGAACACAGGCCACCCGCGTGGAGAGCTTTGCAAATGGAGTGTGTTTCAGCAAATTCCCTCTGAAGCCCGGGGAGATTTTTCTCATAGAGATCGAGGATAAAGAGCTGGGTTGGTGCGGCAACCTCCGGGTCGGCCTGACTGCAAGGGACCCCGGGAGCTTAGAGATGGTGCCTGAATACTCCATCCCAGAACTGACAGACTCAGGGGACAGCTGGGTTTTTGCAATCACTCGTAACCACAACAAGGTCCTGGATCCTGGAGCAGGGGCTCAAGAGCCTGGAGACGGCCTGGCTGGGGGCCAAAGGCTCGGGCGAGGGCCGGTTGAAGATGGAGCTGGAGGTGGTGAGGAAAATAGAGAAGGAGAAAACTCCAAACCAAGGACTTTCTTCACTGACTCTCACTTGCACATTGAGGATATTTGGATCCCCAGAGACAAGCTCGTCGGTCGGAGCAGGCCTGGACGCTTCAGCCACATTTTGGATGACCTGTATAAGACCAACACCCTGCCTCCCACAGCCAGACGCAGCCGGATAGGAGTACTGTATGTTTCCAAAGGGCAAGGCCTGGCTGATATGCACATTGTCATCAATGGTGAGGATATGGGAGCTTCTGCGAAGGGGATACCCTCCACCCAGCCTCTCCATGCTGTGGTGGACGTGTTTGCTGCTACTAAGTGTGTCCGAATTATCCAGGTGGAGTATGGATGTAAGTGTTAGAGTGATGCTTTCAGGGCCCCTGAGCACAGACACAGTGTTACTGTTCCACATTTTGAAGGTGAATCGGTACTTGCAGACTCTCAAGAAACACATAAACGACTCAGAGATGTTTGTAATCATGTTCTGCCTCTTTCTGGTCAGTTAGAGTCTCTTTGTGATAGTTTTTGTGATGTCTTAAGGAGGTGGTTTATTGACGAGTGCGCTGAATAGGTTGGGGAGAACGGGGTTCAGAGGGTTCAGAGAGACCCAGGGTTTCCAGGCTGGTGGTGTCCATGGGTGAGGAGCTGTGGCTGAGGCTGAAGGTGAGTTGAAGAGCGGGTGGGCAGACCGGAGATAGTTTATCGGCAGGCAGGCAGGATTTGGAGAGTAACCCACAGAGCACAGAGTGTGTCTAGGCACAGAATTTCAAAATCGGAGATTCAAAAACTAGTTCAGGGATTTCAAGCACAAAAGGTGAGCCAAAGGGTTTCACTAGCACATGTGGAAGGAACA
This sequence comes from Eutrigla gurnardus, assembly GCF_963514095.1. Classification (NCBI taxonomy): domain Eukaryota; kingdom Metazoa; phylum Chordata; class Actinopteri; order Perciformes; family Triglidae; genus Eutrigla; species Eutrigla gurnardus. Next base: position 127,021 of record NC_139933.1, read on the forward strand.
ATTACAAGCAGGTGGGGATGAGGTGATGAATTGCAGGTGTGTCTGTGAGGTGTCGAGTCAGGAGAGGGACTGGCCATGCCCGCCGGATACTCAGCAGGGAGACGGAGAAAAAGGAAAGGGGAGAAATGAGAGCAGAGGAGATCATGCTGCAGAAATAGCAGATTGTAACTTTGTCGTTTTGTGTCTTTTTGAGGTCACACGGTTGTTTTGCATCTCTTTGTTTTTGTATTTGAGTCTCTTCGTGGTCAATTTTTGTATCTTTGGGGTCCTTTTGTCTCTCTTGACTTTCCAACAAGAAATATTAGCTGTCACAAATACATATGTGGGCTCTGGCCCAGGGACCCATTCAGTAATCCATCAATGCTTTTAATTCTTCACTTCTATTATTCTGCTAATCCACAATCTGTTTGTGGCTTCAGTCTCCTCCTTGCAGACATTGTGTAGGAAGGCCATCCAGAAGAACATTGTCCACAGGATGGCCCTCGACTGGCTGGAGCTGCCAGAGGCTTTGAAGCACTACTGCAAGTATGAATGAAGAATGTACTGTATACGTGCAATGGACTGAAATATCATTTCTGAGTTCTCTCCCAGTTTCTACCAAGAAAAATATATATGTATTTATTTATCAAATTATCAATTTATCAAATAAAAGTGTTTTGACAGTTTTGCTCTTGAAACCTGCCAGTCAGGCTGCACGGTGGTGTAGTGGGTAGCACTGTCGCCTCACAGCAAGAGTTTACATGTTCTCCCCGTGTAAGCGTGGGTTCTCTCCGGGATCTCCGGCTTCCTCCCACAGTCCAAAGACATGCAGGATGGGGATAGGTTCATTGATGACTCTAAATGTCCCGTAGGTGTGAATGTGAGTGTGAATGGTTGTCTGTCTCTACATGTTGGCCCTGAGATGGACTGGTTACCTGTCCAGGGTGAACCCTGCCTTTGCCCAATGTCAGCCCCCCCCCACAACCCTGAATACAGGATAAGTGGTAGACGATGGATGGATGGCCCTGCCAGTCAGTGATAATGCTCACATGATTTCTCTGAGGTGACAACTGCTAATTAAAATAAATAAATCATTAGTTAGGTTGTCTGATTCTTATTTCACTGTAATCATGGTATTGTTTGTGAGTTTGTGAGTCCTGGAGACACCTTTGTAGCAGGAAGCACCACCACTGTCTGCTGACAGATGCTCCGCCGCGACCACGAACAGTGCATGGAAGATGCATTCATGAAGCGTTACAGTTATGTGGTTGGGATGAAAATGAAGGTTGAGTTCCAAGATTAGGTGTGAACTGAGCAAGGCTGTCAGAAGTAATGGGGTAAGAAGTAAGGAGGGGGGCATCACCATCCAGGAGCACAGGGTTGTTGGGTCTTTTTAGCAAACTGTCTCTGGAGCAGATCTTTAGCACACAGTCTCTGTAGTAGACTGTCTAGTAGACTGTCTAGTAGACTGTCTGTAGTAGACTGTCTGTAGTAGAGTGGTGGTGATGATGATGATGATGATGATGATGTGTCCCGAGCGCCAGTAAAACCCACGTGCGCCCCTGCTGTCAGACACTGACACCTAGCGTTCATGCAGGTAACAGCAGTGGGCGGAGCTCCTGATAAATCTCCGAGCTGGATCAAGTCCTTATCACTTAACACGAGAGGGGGGGAAGCAGGAGAGCGTCCGGCCTTCTGTCACCGACGTTACAAGAACGTGAATTCATTGAATTAATTCAGCCTTCAGCTGGTCGGGCAGATCCGGATCCAGATCTAGATCCAGATCCAGCAGCAGCATGTCTTTCTGTCGGTTTGTGGGCGGTGAGGTCTTCAAGGATCACTTCAAACCAGGTGAGCAGATAGCTGTTGTACTGTGATGTGACGTAACCTTAGTCTGGATTATAGATCCTTTTATGTTCGGTAGGTTTGGCTTGTATTGGAATATAATTCAATGATTGTGTAATATGACAGTGATGAGTAAGGAGGAAGGGTAGTATACGTGGTATGATGACCTTGTATTTTGTATTTAGGTTTATTCCATAATAATTAACATTTGCAGGATTTTAAATGAAGAATCTTCTAAATGAAAATAATGATGATAATAAAAAGCTTGCAATGCTGTGGTATATTAAAGTAAAGTGACCCTATTCCAGTGTGTCACGTGTCATAGCCTTTCTGTTCTCAGCTTTTCACACAAAATCATTTGAGGATGTTCCCAGTTTTACAATTTAAAAATGCTTCTCAGGTGGGGTGTTAAACAACTAACTTCTGTCCTGCAGGTATGTATGTGTGCTCCGAGTGTAACCATCCACTGTTCTCCAGTCGGTCCAAGTTCCCCCACTCGTCTCCCTGGCCGGCTTTCACCGACACCATCCGAGAGGACAGCGTCACCAAGATGATGGAGACCCTCACTGCCTTCAAGGTCAGACTCCATTGTTCTTCTGCTGCTGCTTCGTTCACACGGATCCAGCAGGATGTGACCAGGTGGTTGCTGGGATTGTGTCTCGTGTACGCAGGTTCTGTGTGGAAAGTGTGGCAACGGGCTGGGCCACGAGTTTGTGAATGACGGCCCAGAGGAAGGAGTCTCACGTTTCTGAATATTCAGTCACTCGCTCAAGTTTGTCCCCAACAAAGGTAAGAAGAGCGCAGACATGACGATGCAAAGGAAGGTGTGCAGGCAGTATGCATGCTTGTGTTGCTCCAGTTTGAATTAGCAAAAGTAGAAAATGACAATGAGAAGCAAGGTTTGTAGATTCTCTCAAGTAGTGGAGATGTGTTTTTTAATGTAACATACCATTCACCTCCATTACTCTGGGTTGCAGAGCCACTAAAAGCTACTAACTACAAAATGTAAATATGACTCGGAGAAAATCTATTTTAGTTCTTGAAGTTAATTTCCATTGCAAACCGGTTCCATTGGAGGATGTGTTTCACTGTTTATAATAAAACTTTCAGGGCGAATCCCAGAGTAAAAATTCATTTTTAAATCAATTAAAATAGATGCGTTTTTGTGTGATTTGACTGACATCATGATTTTATTAATTGGGAATCAAAACTTCACATATGTGACTTTTCCTTTTTGTGTCTGTCCCAGGTAAGGACAAGCAGTAAGGAGCGAGTGTTGAGTGTCAGTCCAGGACCAGCGGGTCGGCTCAGTGGGTGATGTGGACCTCGGTCCAGGACCAGCGGGTTGGCTCAGTGGGTGATGCGGACCTCGGTCCAGGACCAGCGGGTTGGCTCAGTGGGTGATGTGGACCTCGGTCCAGGACCAGCGGGTTGGCTCAGTGGGTGATGCGGACCTCGGTCCAGGACCAGCGGGTCGGCTCAGTGGGTGATGTGGACAGGGAAAAGGCCTGAGAGGGACATCCTGTCCACTGAAGAAGCTTTGACCGGCCTGTGACAGACCACACGAATCGCATAACTTGAATACCTCATATGTAAATACTGGATTATGGTTTACTAGCTTAATATATCAGTGGATGCATGTCATTTTGGCAGTTATCTGTTTGATTTCATATTACTGGTATCATTGCCTTATTTCTTTCAACCGTCATACATATATATATATATATATATATATATATATATATATATATATATATATATATATATATATATATATATATATATGTATATATAATCTATGCCCTGATGAATTTCATGTTTGTTGTCAGTCTTCCCTTTTAGTATCCGTTTTATGTTTATTTCCAGATCCTTTGAACGTTTCCATTTTATAGAGTTGTTTAGTTCAAAGGGAAATGTGATGATTTTTTTTGCTATATTGCATTGATCTGATAGAAATCCGGACTGAACAGATCAGGATTGTTACATTCATAACATATGGTTAACCTATAAACATGAAGATCCGAGCTCGGGAGTGCAGTGTATGTGAGCGAGCCACCGGGGCACGCCTGGTTGTTACCAACAGTCTGTTAAATGCTTCAAGGTCTAGTGTAGGATTTGGCGCCCCTTAGCTAGAGGTTACAGATTGAACACCAGTGGAAGAAGACATAATGTAGAGGAATCTTATTTCATGTTTCCATAGATGAGCTCACAACCTTCTCTGGCTTTTTACACATTTATTGATGGATGGATGTTGCTGTATTATTGGTTTGTTCTCGCTGATTTAAGCATGTGTAATATTTTTCTTTTCCAGGAAGAATAAAATGTTAACTAACATTTTGGGGGTATTTTTTAGGTGCACAATATGAACATGGATGTGATGAAAAAGGGTTAAAAGGGCATTTTGCATTTAAGCCAGACGTTGAAATAAGCTCTACTTTCACTTACAAAAACAGTAAAATGCTACTGAATCAGTCATAATCGACCAATACCAAAATATAAGAATATATGGACCATCTTTCGGAGTTACTTTCAGACAAATAGAGGAGCCGATGTTCCACAAGTTAACCTCTAGATGGAGCTATCATCCTGCTAGAGCACGTGCACCCCTCGACCTATGGAAAGATAGGAAGGATCTGTAAGTGGTGTGTTCTACCTGCATGTGTGAGCATGCTGAATATGAGTGTTGTCTTGCATGAATTATGAATGTTTGTTGTTTCAGCAGCTAACAGGGGCTCAGGTTCTCTCTGTGGCCCGGCTAGTGCTATATTCTCCGAGGGGTTGGCACAGATGTGAGGAGTAGCCTGGCCGCCTGGTGAGAGACTGAAGGCTATCATTACACACACACACACACACACACACACACACACACGCTAACATAGCACAGAAAAGGCATGTGCCAACCATCACACCGAGGGATTCTCCTCTGGGACGTCCCACCAATCTCTCACTCTCTCTTTTAACCTTATGATACCTTCACACACACACACTCACACACATGTTATTGGTCTCACCACAGACAAGTAAAGTTTGAAGCACATTTTCTTTCCTGCAGCGTGTAATTACGAGAGGTCATCATATCATTGGCAGACGTCAAACTCTCAGCATCAACAGTTTGAATCTCCTGGAGCACGACTCTGACTTCTCCACGCTGCCAAGCGTAGTCTGATGGATTTCTGCCCTCCGTGTGGTGGAGAAGCCGACCGATGGCTGAAGACATTTCCTCTGGTGTTGTCTTGGCACACAATCACTCAGCAGTTTACTTTAAGTCCATTCAGTGGATGTTTTTACCCCAGCAGCCCTCCTGTCCTGAGCCGCATGCATGCATTGGTGGTCCAGCTGGTAATCAAACCCACAACCTTGGCACGCGATGGGTTATGCTCCGCTCGTCAAACTGTACAGGAGTGGCTATGTCTCATGTACAGAAAGCAAATACAGGAAGAAGAGGTGAACTCTAATTAAAACACAGAAACACAAGCGTTGATGCAAAGGTTGATAGACATTTAAATAATCAGTGCAAACCCGTTGCTGTCCTCGTAATCCTTCTCTCTGATGGATGCTTTTTCTTCTGACTAGACACCTGCCTTTATTTAAAATGGCATAATATTATCATCAGGTTAATTGGATGGTAGTAAGCTTCCAGTAAGCTTGACAATAACAGAGTGGCATGTGTCTGGACCACAAAGTTTCAGTTTGGCAGCTTGTGCCCCTATGAGACAAACACATCAGCTGATAGTTGATCTTCTCATCCCTTCTCATGCCACTCATATTCAGACCCATGCACACGTTATGAAAAAGAGTATTCAGACGACACTTGGTTGCATTCAAGAACCCCACCCACCCACCTTCCATTAAATGTGAAACAGTTCTTGTAGAAATCTCCGACCACAAAAATGGTTGAGTAAATGAAACTAAATTAGTGTATTCTACAAATGAAACACGTTTCACAGACTTGGGAAAACATTCTTTTTGTGAAACTGAGTGGAAAACCCTCTGTCGTCCCATTTTGACCAAAGTGGATAAACCTCCAGGGGCTTTAATAGCAACTTTTCAAATGTATGGTTTGTGATTTCTTTGGTTTTCAGCTCTTGAGTTCCAGATCAGATAAGATTATTATTCAAAACTGTCTCATCAGTCATCACTGCCCCTGAGCCAAAAAACAGGTGGATGACATCATGGTTATTCGTCCAAATTAGAGCAGGATGCCATGCCAAAACACACACACACACAGAGAGGGAGAGAGAGAGAGAGACCATGGTATTGTGAAGCAGTATTCTTAAAGCATTCATGCTGGGTAGATTGCAGGATGAGTCTCGGTGCTACTGGAGCAGTCTGTGTGGCGAGTCTGTAATCAGCAGCCAGCAGAGTGAGGGAGGTGACACACCACAACACAGCCTCCATGTGACATGGCCGTAGCCATGACATTTAAAGGGCAACAGTTCATGCATGTTTCCATGTATTTTTATTTGATCATTTGCTGCTTCAGTTGCTTAGAAGTCTTTACTTTGCAACAGATATCAAATGATATGGCTTCGACTGATCAAGTATTTCCTTCAAGGTCGGGGAATTCATTTGAAATCATTTGATTTTTCACAACAGAAACTGAACTTTGGCCTCCATCCATATGACAGAATCACAAGTGTTGTTTCATTATGTTTTTTGCTGAAACGGCTTTGACTTTCTTATCAAAGAAATATATTTAAGTAATATTTGGAATTCAAAGCCATAGAAAAGCTCCAACTGGGAGTCACATAAAACTGTGTAAGGGAAACATAAATGGGTCATTTACTTGGACCCAGGGACACCCAAATGATTTTCTTTCATTCCCTAGTATTCCAAATGACAAGCAATGACCTACATGTGTTGATTTTAGGAGGGCCGGCAGCCTTGACTCTAGAAGTCTGTTGTGAAATGTGTTCTCACATCCTGTTCTGCTGTGAGAAGTCTATTTAATCCTAAACGGTCTAACCAGTCTGTCCGGGGGACAAGAGTCACTCAGCATCTGGGCTAAATGAGGAATCTGTCTCCATCTCGGCGTCCTGTCCTGTGTTGGTCCTGTGGTGCCTGTAGTGAAGCGCCCGGCTCACCACGCCAGCCGTGTCCCCGGTGTCGGCGGCGTGTCCCGGGTCCCTGGACACCACACACAGATCGCCATGCATCATTCTTAGAGATCCAGGGCGTCGAGCTGCAGCTCAATAAGTCAGACAGACAGCGAGGTATCGACACCTTTCAGCTTCAGATGGGATTTGAGTTAGACAGCAACGAGGGATTTTGCTGACATATTGCCTTTCTTCTGAAATGGAAGAACACAATGGCTCAGTCAACAGTGTTAGTCTAATGTTGAACATGGTGTGCTCTGTTTAGACCAGAGAACCTTGGGAAGCCTCAGGCCAGGTGTGCTTCACACAAACTAGTTAGTACATGTGTCACCAGCGACGGCTCTAAGCATAGACCTGTTTCAAGGGTTCCAAAGGTGTTGGAGGCGGCCTTCTAACTCTAATACCGATGTCTTTAAAGTCAAGCTGACTCATTAAGTGCCTCTTTAACCCGTTAGATCACAACCCGGTCATATTGTACTAAACCAAAATCTATTTCTTTGTATTTTTTTATCCAAATTGAATATTTTCCTGGAAAAAAAAATGCAGCACATCAGCTAGTAGCCACCAATTTCAACCAATAAGGCCATGACATCCATCCATCAATCAATCTGCAACGCCGACAGAGCTAGAGAAGGTCGGGAGCTAATCTTTAGAACGATCAAATCAAAATCCTGCCATTGTTACATCCCTCCAGTTTCATTTAGAGATACGTCACCATAAGGGAGAGAGATGCTGAAGATCTTCCTCATGACTTTATTCACTGGTCACTCTTCCAGTCGGCAGCATGTCACAGGATACCTTTTTACAAAGTCTAAAAAATGCACTAAATGCACGTTCAAAACACAAAATAAAAAGATTTGTATACATTTACAATACATGTGAGTCTGCTCACCCAAATAAAAACATTGAAGAAGCCTTTTGTGTTGTTTCTGCAAAGATGTTTTCAAATGGTATTTTATGCCTTTGTGGTTAAAAGAAGACAGATGGCAGGAAGTAAGGGAAGGCGAGGGAGATGGCTAATGTAAACTTTCCTGACCAGGCAGATTGTCTTCATGCATTGATGGTTGACACCTTAAACCCGTGGGGACCCCAGCTGTTTCATAAATGTCACTGTTGGATGCTTTAGCCACAAGTTAAGTTCCATTTTCTACATTCAAATCTGGGCAAATAAAACCAAGATGTATTGCATTTCCACTGCCAAAGTGAGGGAGTATCTTTCTACGTTATTTGCGGGTACTGACCCTTTGGCAGAACATCAAATGAGCAGGAACAGATATGAGCTGGTACAAAGTTTACCCAGAGTGCTTCATGGCACGTCTGGCAGCAGCAGGTAGAAGCATATCCAGGTTTGAGCTCCATCTGCCCAATCATCGCCCTCTCGCCTTTTGCCGAGCCTCGTCTGCACCGGCGTGTTCGCCTCCGACAGTGCCGATGTAAACACGGTCTCTGAGTGCTGTCAAACGGCGTTATCTTCAGTCCCGAGAGCAGATAAGCACCAAAACACAGTGACTGGCTTCAAAGCCGTGGAGCTCCAAAACTATTTAATCAGGAGCCTTTTTCTGGGCCTCTGCTGCAAGACCTGCGACGGTGATACGCTCTGAAGGCAGCCATTGGGGTGTGTGTGTTTGTGTGTGTGTGTGTGTGTGTGTGGTTAACAGGGTCACGTTGTTTAGGCTGCCTGTCTCTCTCTCTGTGGGTCAGACTCATAGAGGTATAATTGTGTGGTGAGACTGCTGAAGATCTTGCTGGTTTCCTGAGGCCCCTTGTGCTCCACAGTCCATTGATTTCTGCAGCTTCACTGGTCCAATAACCAAATGGAGGATTCTCTGTTGATGAAGTTATAACTGGGCATCCACACACACACACTATGTCAGGGACGGACGTTGGCTATAATCCTTTTCATTTTGTCCTTGGGTTCGGATCAGATCTACCAGCGTGGTGCGTCTCTCTATTTACAGCCGCGTCCGGCTTCTGATAGATCATCCTGCTCCATGGAATTTCACAGCAGTGAAAAAGTCACCAGAATGATTATAGGCCAGCTTTTGTTGCATGAATGACATCATGACTGTAGATCATGGAACTGTATGGTTTTGGAAACCCTCTATACGCGGGGCATAAATCGCACAGCAGCCGTAGCGTGCACACCAAGATTCTTGGCTCAATGTTTGGATTTGATGCAGAGGAAAAACAGAAGGTCAACTATGGGATTCCTGCACGCAATAACACACATGCTGTACTGGAATAACCTGCAGCTAGAGTGGAGTACTAATCAGCAGATTTAGCAGGGTGGCCTTATTACTTCGCGTTACATCTGTCAGATAACCTATCAAAGGAGCTGAATGCTTACTGCTGTGAAATGCAGCACAGATCAGCTGATAGCTCTGCTGTCATTAAAGGAGCCTGACGTCACCTGTGCTCAGATCTCTTTTATGGCTTGTTTTTGTCCAAACTCACGTGAAGATGAAGCAACGGCCAGGAGAAAGTGTGGTGGTGGTGCTGGGGGGGGGGGGGGGGGGGTTATTGAATCTCACTGTGGATAGCAAGCCACATCGGCTGGTTTACTACAGTGGTAAACTATTTGTTTGTGATGTAATTGCAATAAACAATACATTTGTTTTGAAAGGATATAATGATGACAATTTGTAAAAAGTCATGGTTTGTTTGGTCTGTAGGGCCATAAACACCTTTTAAAAGCTTGTTTTCTGAATGGAGTTATGATCCATTGGAACTAGTTTATGCTTACATTGTAGCTTCGGCGATGGTTTAAATGCCGAACTCGAGGCTTCAAAACCGTAGTCCACAAATCAAAAGGTGATGCCACATCAAGCAGCTGATTAGCATAGCGTAGCACAAAGACTGGATCTGGCTCTGTCCGGAAGAGCCTCTAAAGCCCACAATTAACGTTAATGTAATTAATGTGGTTTGGTGTTGGTTCAGTTTAAAAAAGTGTAAAAGCTTTCCCTGAACTTTGACTAAGCCAAAGAAAACTTGCATGTATAATCCAATATACAATAATAATATTGTCTGAACTTTCCTCTTTTCTTTTCGTGCCATGATATTTGTGGTTTTCAGTTCAAGGCTTTGTGCTTTCTATGGAGACAGGACTTCTAAACGGCTTCAAGAAACCTTTGCAAACCTAACAGTCTCTAAAATGGCTTCTTGCTCCTGAAAAGTGGACACTAAACCCAATAGAAAAAGTGTCTTGTTTGAAAAGAAAAGAGAAGAAAAGATGACTTTTTTAATCTAGATTCATTGAAATACATGTATTGCAGGAGAATTCCTACAACAACCCATCATCTCACTGAATGTTACTTCTCTCGATCGTGGAGCATCAGATATCAGATGTGAAGAGATAAGCTGATTTCACTGCTGTTGTTTAGTCTGCATCTCAACCCACCTGAAGCCCTACCTCCTCCTGCAATGTCAGGCTGGAGGCATGTGATGGCTCAGCATGCTGTCAACATATATCAACACATCATTATGGATTTCCCCCAATTCTATTACACAGACAATACATTTAGAATGACTGAATGAGAGTCCAAATATTTGTTTCAGTGCAAAGCGAGAGAATGTTTCCACTTAGTGGAACTAAGTTAAACAATCACATTTTGTTGGTTTCCCTCCAGTTTTTCCTCTCAACCAAGACGCTTTCCCCTGAAATGCTTGCAATCATGCAATGAAAAAGCAAAATGGGGAAAGAAAATCAGCCAGGAGATAAAGACAAGTGTAAAGGGCCGAGGCAGAACAACGGTGAGCTTTTATTGGAGACGATGGCCACTGTTTAACCACAAAGACCTGCAGTACAAGTGGAACTAGGATAAACCAGGAGGGCGTCAGGATGGACGTCTGGGAGCTACAGTGACTCAGCCTGAAACAGGTGAACAGTGTTGTTATTATCACCTCCGCGTCACACGGCGAGGCTGCCATCCTGTGCAGGCATGCCGGTACTTGACGTACCTTCTCTACTCCTCAATTGAAAACCTTTTTGAGCAGCGAGCTCGTAGCCACACCCATGATAATGTGTGGTGCCGCTGTGCCCTATACTTACCCAGCTGGCCGCAGAGCTCTGCCCTGCAGTTACGGCTGCCATTGTGGCCCTGCCACTGCATTTCACACAACACACAGCTAACAGCGCACACATGCTAGCACTGTATGGGCGCTCTCGCTCCGTTTGTGTAACGATCTCAGACTCCCTTCGCCAGGCTTTGACTTCTTGTTGACATCTTTGATGCCGTGTTGTTTCGCTGCTGAAGGAGGCGGCAGCCATTCCAAGAGTTTCTCCCTGGATGTTGATGCGACGAGGAGGTGTGTCCAGAACAGCGGATGCCACAGGTGTGCCTCAGCACCACAGTGGTTTAAGCACAAATGTCTTCGGACCGTTGAACCAGCAAACAAACATGGCTGTCCATTTGGCAGCAGGAAAATGCCTTTGTGGGAGCTCCCAGCTGATTATAATCCTACGCCATTCAATCATAACTGCAACAATAAGACAGTAAGAGAGACACACACATTCCATGCAGGTGCGTTAACAGTATGTGAAGCTCGTCACATGCATCGTGTCCTCAGTAATCCCACCCTGGGACAATGCTCTGTCTCGTCAGGTGTGTTCACTCTGAGCTGAAACACTGAGGGGATTATTGTGAGGAGTGTTGAAAGAGAGGAAGCAGGAAGCCAGTGTTGTACATCCCAGCACCTCGTTTCCATCAGGACAGCTGTAAGGTCAAGTTGAACTAACTGGTCCTTTACCGAGGAGTCACCGCTGATCTTTGTACAGCTGCCTGCCTTCCCACACACACACCTTACACGTGTGTGTGTGGGGAGTTCTGACTGTCATGGAGGTGTAGACAGATACTGTACCTGATGGCTGATACAGATATATAACACACGCTGCAGATACTTCAATGTAGTCAACACAGATTGTTTTATCCCTTTGCACATGTCATTGATGAATCAATTATAGCATATTCATGACCTTCATATGACTGGGGCCTCGTGATAGTATGAATCCAGTTTTGTGTCCCACCATGGCAGTTTGTAGTATCAATGAAAAACAAGCAGATAACTGTCACGTTGAAAATTGTATATAATATATTTGGTCTTAATTGAGTGACCATATTTTCAAAGGACCAAACTGGACATGCACATTCTTCTACTGCTCCCTGGCCGTCTTAATGTTAACCTTTATATCGGTATTTCCACTGTGCGTGGCCTGGAGCTCCTAATAAAAGACAGACTTTCTCTTTGGCATATGGAAATGCTGTGAGTGAATTTAAGTTCCCTGGTTAGCAGCCATGCTGCGCATATGTCTGGGGCTTTTATTGTGAAAGGTAAGACCAATACCGTTGTTAATGTGGGGCAATAAGCGTATTATCTGTTTGTAGATTCTCTGCTTGCATCCTGTGTAGATGATCCCAAAGCAGAGTAAATCCACTACAGACTATATAATGAAACGAAACCAAGCAAGCCCACATTATTGATCACTTTGACTAGAGAGTGGCGCGTCTCCGATTGTTTTTCAACATCCCAGTGGATCAATATGGAGGAGTGCTCGGAGAGTACAGAAGGGTAAATGATGCCTTCTGTGTTTAGAGACATGCTGCCAGGTTGGAGGAGGCCGGGTCGATAAATATTGTCACCCCCATTCAGATTTATCATCCATATGGATGTGCTGCCATGTCGCGCCTCACTTATAGTTCAACATATAGGGGGAAAGTGCCAATAAATCGTGATTTATACTGGAACACATATATTGTTCCAAAACTATTCTCCAAAATGGGTTTCGTATCCAGAAGCATCCATTTGTGAAGCGTCTGACACTGAAGGCTCATGATGGGTTGGGTCGGCCCACGATGAATCTCTCCACCATGTCATCTCCTCCACCCTCGCAGTCCAAGGAGGAACAGGAACGTGGTTCCAGTAGCAGCATCTAGTAACCTACATCAGAGGTAAATGGCCTCATTTATATAACGCTTTTCTCCAAATCTTTACAGACTGACATTCATTCACACATTCACACACCGACGGTGGAGTCAACCACGCAGGGCGACAGCCAGCTCGTCAGGAGCAATTAGGGTGAGGTGCCTTGCTCAGGGACACCAGGCACTCAGCTAGGAGGAGCCGGGGATCGAACCGGCCAACCCGCTCTACCTCCTGAGCTAAACCCCCCCTTGGGGGTTTGAGAAGGTGACTTTTGATAGGACTGCCACCAAAACCTCATTTCTTTCTTTGTTGTCCTGTCATTTTCTTCTCCATTTTGACTAGTTAGCTTTGTTTAGTTGGGGGGTTTAGTTCAGGAGGTAGAGCGGGTTGGCTAGCAACCGCAAGGTTGCCAGTTCAATCCCAGGCTTCTCCTAGCCATTCAGTTTAAAGAGATTAGATTTAGCTATTAACTTCTCCATATTCTCGTGGACTGATATTAATGGAAGAAAGGAAAGCTATCTTTGATTGGTTGATCCTCATCACATGGCAGTGTATGATTTTTATTTGATTTTGATATGATTTCATCATCATCATTTTATTACAGATAAAAATAAGGAAAACCAGTAAGTACATTTTGTTGTAGCTTCAGCTAAGGCTATCTACCAGCTAGCAAACACTTGGTCTGTAGCTGTCTGTAGCTGGAGCTGTCTGTAGTTCTTCAGAGAGTCAACGCCACAGTGGCTTCTATTAATGCAACAGTGCAGCCGTCAAACATCTTATAGTTGCTAAATACATTTTTTTGCTAATAAAACAGGGCTGTATTTAAGTGTTTCAGCTCCGGTCCACTGGCATCGCGAGGAGGGAGGGATCCCAACATTTTCTCTGTCTGTGTCATTGTGTTGTCATGGCAACATTCAGGAACTAATGGGTAGGTTTCAAAGACAGCATATTATTCCAAAATAACTAAACTCCCATGAATGTTTTAAAGGGTTTGTATTTATTCAACACTAATAGAGTAGTGGTGGTCTGGGTTAGTGCATGTTTATGACCACACACACCTGTCTGCCCCTGTTGGGGAGGAGTGTAAAGGTTAAAGTGCATGTCATAGCTGGCTCCATGGGGGCGTGGTCAGGAGGGCTAGCAGACAGCAGGTGGCTCCTGGCCACTACCTCAGTAGATGTGGTGATTTCAAGCCCTCTTCATCAGGTTCCACACATGACCCTCCCTTCCCAACGCATTACCTGCCATTCATCTAATGACTCTCTAGGCTAAGCTTTTGGGAGTTGCTCCCTCTCTGGCAACATGGCGACGCTGATTATGTCTCGCCGTTGCTTCAGTGTGGCCCGGGGCCCGGCTGAGGACGGAGGGGCGTGTGTTTGGTGAACAGGGCGTGGATCTGGCAGTCCGAGGGAAGGGGGTGTGAAGGGTTTCCTATAGAGCCGCTGCTGCCTGCAGGGAGCCACGGGAGTATCCATACGGGAGCGCACGGACGCACGCACGGCGCGCTGCGGGACGCGGTCACACCGGGACGCACAGACACCTCTCAGCCGAGCAGGGACTTTGCTCAACTTCTGGACAACTCTAAAAGTTGCCTCTGATGATGAGCTAACCGGAGAGAGAGAGAGAGAGAGAGAGAGAGAGAGAGAGAGAGAGAGAGAGAGAGAGAGAGAGAGAGAGAGAGAGAGATACGCGGAGGGGCATGGGAGCTTTTTGACGCACGGGGGGCAACTTCTGCGCCACTTGCTGTTCTTCTTCTTCTTCTTCTTCTTGTTAAAGAAAGCTGCTCTCGGTTTGAGGGCCGGTGACACAGCATGAGGTGCTTTCATGCGGCATGTTTCCTGCGTGGTGTCCTCATGCTCAGGGTTGCGCCTCATGGGATGTAGTAAATGGAGAGCTGCGTTCAACTTCGGACACCTGAGGGTGCAGTCCAAGCTGTCCGTCTTCTTTACCATGATCATCCTCTTCACTTACCTCTTCTACTGCCTCAACGGATACTGTGACTCGCTGCCCAGGCCCGTCTACGAGCAGCAGAGCCGCCTCCGGGACCCGAGCAGACTCGCTGATGGACATGAAGCGTATAACGCGTCTCAGCTGGTCCGGGAGCAGCTGTCGGACCTGCCGGACAGCGACGCCCCAGCTAACAACATGTCTATAGCCAACAGTTTCGGCAGCAAGACGTTTCCTCAGGCCATCATCATCGGGGTGAAGAAGGGCGGGACGCGCGCTCTGCTGGAGTTCCTGCGCATCCATCCGGACGTGCGCGCCGTCGGCTCGGAGCCGCACTTCTTCGACCGCTTCTACGAGAGGGGGCTGGACTGGTACAGGTAGGCCTTCAATTAGATTATGAATGACATATTAATAAATCACTCATAAGTAACATGGCCGGACTAGTCTAATCATGTAAGGGTCAAAGTTCACAAGTCACGGACGGCTGGAAGTTCTCCCTGAACATGTGAATAAACCTGTAGAATCAGAAATGTGAGGACGTTATTCCAGTGATGGGTTGGACCTTGGTCGTAAAATGTCAAATCAGATCAGGGCAAGTAGATTCTCTCATATGAATCTATTTATTTATGTAACATCTGTCAACTACAAAATGTGTACGATCTGTCTTTTATCATTCATTGCTACGTTAGTGTCTTTATTCTAATTTCCTAGCTCATCCCCGGTCTGATGAGGACCGGTCTGGACTGGTCTGATGAGGACCGGTCTGGACTTGTCTGATGAGGACCGGTCTGATGTTAGTAGATGATGATGACTTCAGATTACGATGTTGACACGTTTTACTGTCATCTGTGTCGAGAAGTGTTTTCTAGCCAACCACAGTGGAAAACAGAGCGTTAGGTGCCTTTTCAAGTTGCCGTTCCTTTTAAAACAGTACATTATGAGAGATGATAAGCAGATGATGCTCTTTCACAGACACTCAGCACGTATTCGTCCGGGTGAAGCATGCTTTCATAACCCATCCTGTGGCACACGGCGTCTCTCCTCGCTCTCTTCATTAACATCCGTCAGCACCAATCAGAGGCCGGCTCGTAGCTTCCGAGGATGGCAGCGTATTCAGTCCCCTGCCAATAAATTGCTGTTTATTGAGCTGACGCACTGCTTCCCTAAGTGTCCAGTGTTGGTCCCCCGGGGCCTCGCCACGAGTCTGATCCCAGTGGGGGGACGGGTGTGTTGTGGATGGTGGTAGCATGGATGACCCCTGCACTCAGGTGTTTGCTTGAGGATCAGCCCAAATGGGCTTTGGAAGATTGACAGCAATATTTCAGTTTGTCACAAATAGCCTCCATTTTCTTTTCCCCCCAAACGCAGACACGCAGAGAGATGCATACGTCTGTGCGTGTTTTAAATAAAGATGAGAACCTCTTCAAGCAGCCGTTGTCAGAAACGTGACCGTCTGATGACATGAGAGAGTAAATAAACAGAGGACGAATGAGGGGAAGAATGTGGGAAAAGATGAGGGTTTGATAAAGAGATGAGTTAGATGAGACAGAACGGGAGGCAGAACAGAGATCAATGTTTGCAATCATTTTCATAAAATACAGAAGGATGCGTTGAAGGAACAAAGTAGAATTTCAGCTAACTGTTGTTTTCGGGGGGGCAGTCCGATCATGATTTCCCAGAATCCAAGATGTCACATACCAGCAATGAATACATGACATGCTCCGACATGAAACATAAATTAAAAGATGTCATTTGTGTCCATGGCAGGACTGTAAAAACCCCGTCCAATCCAAAAAGTCGGGTTGGATATTTTCTGTGTGTCCCCATCCTCATATATATTATGAGGATATATAATATAATATTTCCACCGAGCTACATGCCTGATGGATCAGAGATTTACAAGTCTTCAGTAGAATTATTGACGCATACCTGCAGAAATCATTCAGTGCCAGAATCTCATTGGATGCACGTTGTGGAGGTCAGCTCGGGTCAAAGGTCAATTTAGTTTAACTTTGGCCATATAACCTTGCGCTGCCACGCTCACCATCAGAAACAACGGCGTTACAAACTGATACTTTTTAACTGGATAACGTAAGAGCTTTGGTGACAAAGAGAACGGCTCCTTTTGCATTTTCATATCTTTGATCTCTGTTTCATGCTGAAGCAACATGACTAGAAAGGCTTGAAACGTTGCTGCTTCCTGTTGATGCTAAACTGACGGGAGCTTCAACACAGATATGACGTTTTCACCTCTCTCATAACTCTTCTTCTCTTTTCAAGGCATAATGAAACGTGTGTTTTCGCTCCGTCCTAATCCGCTGACAGCTCGTGTCAACACTGTGGATTGGACCGGTGTAATGACGGGTCAGGCATTAACATGGACCGCTCAGGGACGTGCAGAGTGGCTGAGAGGGATTATGCCCCCAGTTGCAGTTAAACAAGGCCTTATGAAGCATGAGTTACAACCCCCATCCAGCAATCCCCTCATTTATAGCACGGGTCTATGAGGAGCGGTCTCAGTCTGAAGTGCTATAGGGGAAGCTTACTGCCCCCACGGGGCCGTTCACTGGAGTCACTGGACATTTCTTTATTTTTATATGAGACAGATGTAAATGTTCAAAGCTTGTGCCTATAGTGCACGGGCGACTTCGTCTGTGGGTACGTGGATGGATTATGGCCTTAGTCTCGCACACCTCACTGGTACTATTCAGTGAGTGTATTAACGTTGCACGTATTGACTGAGATATCTCGACATCCTCCTCTAACGTTGTCCCTTTCTGCCCTTGTGTCTTCTCCATACTTACAGATATCACATGCATTAATAACAATGTCATTCATTTTGTGTAATTACATGTTAAGTACCCAGTTATTCACAAATATCAATTTGAAACAGAGCTATTTGTATGCAAAGCCAACAATATCATCTGCAACTGGGCTGGAAAGTATCACTTTAAACATGAATTCTCTGATCGAGCTCTTCATTTCAAAGTGCTGTCTGTGCCAGAGCTTCGGTCTTCAGCTGCTAACCAAGTCAAACACATGGACATCCTTAAAGGAAGCATTTGGCAAATTGTCGTATTGGAAATGCTTATATGTGGAAAAGCCTTGACTCTGTCATCCACTGGAGAGGATCCTGTGGTTTCGCGGCGCAGAATGAGGGTTTACACAGCCATGGTGTGCAAAGTGAGTGAGTGGGAGCATGTGTGGAGCTCGGATTCGCTGCTTCGGGCTCAGTGATTCGGCTCAGCTGAGGTCTGTAGGTCCGTCCACACCCCCGTAGGTCCGTCCACACCCCCGTAGGTCCGTCCACACCCCCGTAGGTCCATCCACACCCCCGCCCCGTTTCTAAGAGACACAATAAATACCCAGTAGATATAAATGTCGTTTCCCGATATCGATCACCTAAAATAGGTTCTTTCTATTGATCTCCCTCCCTCTGGCTTTATCACACTGCTGCAGCAGAAATGAATTAACTTCTAAATATTCCATCTTGTTGACAAGGAGCTGTTACTCCCTCCACTGCTGACATTTATACCCCATAGTCTGAGTGTTGGATTTAGGGATTTATTGGCTTGTTCAGGTCACTCAAATGGTGTAATGTAAAGCCACTGGACGAGTCCTCGCTACTGTTAGAGCAGCTCTCCATACATCTCTGTCCATATCGACTCCCTTCGTCTCTCTCAGGAAGGGTGTTGTATCATTCAGCTACCTTGACAGGAATGTCCTGCTTTTATTTCCTGTCAGACTTTTTTCACCAATCACAGGGGATTCTCCGCTTGAATTCCTCTTGGCTTGCATTCCTGGAAGCTGCATGTTGCAGATTTTTTTTCAGATTGACAAAGGGTTTTTTGGGGGGAAAGAGCAGCTTTCCAGCAAGAATTTGGTAAAAATAGGAAATGTATAGATCTATGTGGAAGAAAGAAGGCTTTGTGCAGAAGATAGGGTTGAATGTTTTGCAAGTATTTGAAGGTGTAGAAACAACTCGGTTATATGCGTGAACATGAGCTAATATACATGACATGTGCTGCTATTTACATATAAAGGCTTTTGGTCTGAATGAATGTGTAAATGAAGCTGGGAAAAGTGTAAGGATATAATCAAACATGACTTGATGAATGGTATGGGACAGGTATGGATTTTGTCTCAGTGGGGAAAAAACGGTCTGATCCAACTCAGTCATCAATATTTTGACAGCCCGTCATTGGTTGACCTTTAGACTCCCAGCATGTCTCATCCAGTCAGAAATAATGGAATCAGATGCAGGACGAGGGGAAACTAGGAACCTCACCAATCAGTTACAGAGCACAGAAAGTCTGCGTTGTTCATCTCTGTGGCGGATCTTTTAATTTCAATGGTCTGGGTTTGAATTCCAGACCATCAGACTGAGAGTGTTTATGAGCAAAATGCTAAAGACACGCTGTTGCTTTACTCTGTTCAGCCACAAACTCATCAAAGTCTGCCTCTCCTCGTCAGACGGAGAGCAGGACGACTGACGAGCCACCACATTAAAAAGAAGCGTCTTTCTTTCTTCTCTTCTTTCTTTCTCTTCATTTGCTTTTACTTTTTCTGCCTGAGGTCATCGCCGGCCTTTTGTTTCAGATTAATGTGCATACAGGAAATTAGTCAAGAAATGAAAAAATAAGCACTTGGAAAAAGACAATAGTGGAAATGACTTTATTAAAAAGAGAACAGTATAGTACAAGCGAGACCTGCTCTATATGAAAAAAATCAATTGGTGATATATTTGAATAAATGATTTTGTCGTATAGATAGACAGTCATACAGTTACTGCTGTTTGGTTTTCATGGGCAGGCTGATACTGAAACTCACTTAACCAACAGTGTCTGCAGAAGCAGGTAATTATTGACTGTGTGTGTGTGTGTGTGTGTGTGTGTGTGTGTGTGTGTGTGTCTCTGTCTAATGTCTGACTCCCTGGGTGGGTGAGGGTTCGTGAGAATCCCACAGAGTAACACACCTTTCTTTGTTCGCTATGACCTTCCTAGAAAGCTCCCGTCGCTTTGCCTTCACCGACCAGGACCGGCTGACTGTCGGTGATATCTGTGCCGGCTTAGCCAGGAAATGAGATTACTTATGCCTGAAACTCTGGCACAGACAGCTGGAGCTGCATTTGAGGACAAGCAAACCATCAAACAAGACGCTGCGATGGGAGGAGGTCTTGAAAGCGACAGCAGCTCCCGCTTCATGTCCGTCCAGACTCCACTGCGTCCTCCATGTTTGATGTGTGTGAATGCAGCTGGCCGATCCTCACGATGAGCTCCATAGATGCACTGAGGTGTCCAGTTGTTAGACTGGGCCTCTGGCAGCAGTGAAACCACACGAGTGGCAGGCTTTTAAGCATCAGACAGTATGGAGTGTTCTTATTGGTCAGGACCTGGGTAGTCCTCAGACGAGCACAAGTTTGTGTGTTTAATTAGTGAAAACGTGGTTGTTTTGTGCCGCCAGTCAGACTCAAACATTAAATATGTCCAAGCTGACTCATATTTAATCGTTGACTGGATGAACTATTACATGCAACTTGCATTGTATTCTGGAACTCCTTGCCTACGTTTTTCAGATTTTCAGATTTATGTAAATGTTATCAAATATTCTTCATAATTAATTGCACGTGTCTAAATATAACCAATTAGTGCTGTTCAGCCAGGCTATTACACATTAATAGCTTATATTTATGATGAAGTAAGATTATTAATACATTTTACATTTGAGTACGAAGAATTAGAGGTTTTCTCTCATTAAGAAAGTGACTAATTGGTTCAGCATTAATTTGCTGTTTATATAGTAAACATTTTTATTTTTTATTAATAATATTAGCTGTATTAGTCCTAAGTATACGAATCAGAAGGCTAGCGAGAGGCAGCTAATTATTTAACCTCGTTGTCAACAGGTGAGGTTACCTCGGCGACTATCATAAAGTGAATGCAAACATTTCACCACAAAAGAATTAGCAGAAATATTCCTATTTTCCTTACATAACCAAAAAACAGCTAGGTGCTTATTAACCATAAAAAACCTCGTATTTCCACCAAAACCATCATGAATCCACTTTTCTGAAGTTCACCTGTTAGCGTGAATAATACAAATTAACCCTCTTGTAGCAAGGTCTACTTCCGCTCTGGAGTTTCAAAATAAAACGTCTATATAAGACTATTAGGATGTTGTGACCTAATAAAACCATAACAGTACCATGTTTAGTCATGTACTGACATCATGCCCTCCTGGGTCAGGATCTACTCTATCTGTCCATCCTGGTTCAGGAGATCGGATGAAAGCAGGGTGGGGCCCCGAGGCCCCCGGGGGCCCGGCAGCCTGGAGATAAAGCCACAAGTAGGCCACTGTGGGCCAGCAGGAACACCAATGCAGATTTCCCTTTTGATAAGTCAGGAGGGTGGGAGCAATCAGTACACACACACACACACACACACACACACACACACACACACACACACACACACACACACACAGATGTTCCTCTTTCATTGGGGCTGCCCTGGTTTCTCAGAGGAAAAATCTCTCTCTCTCTCTCTCACTCTCCCCCTCCCTCTCTCCCTCCCTCCCTCTCTCTCTCTCTCTCTCTCACTCGTCGGTCTCAGCAGCCCTCTGATGTCTCTATTAACTGTTACGCCTCTATTTTCCCTCAGCTAGACACATTCGTCAGCTCTTTCCTACCGACCTACCCCATCGATGGTAAGAGTCCTGCTCACCATGCTGGAGTGTCAGCCAGGCGGTAACCTTCAGAGTGTGTAACGGTCTGCCACACACACACTGAAGTGACATACAGTAAAATCAGGTGTGAGCAACATGGGTTGATATAATAAAGAAACTGTGCCAATCTTCAGAAGTGGGTAACTGCTTATCTGGGTTCGGGTCATGTGAATGTATTTATAACATTACTAAACATTATTGTAATGTAAAACTAATTACAAAAACTGAAACACCTCAATACATTACTTTTCTTATTTTTTAAATTCATTAATAATATATTATATAAATAATATAATATCAGTATTAATTGCATTCTATGTGGTATTTAAAATGTCTATATTTTCTTCTTTACGACAAAATCCTCAGAAATGGTTTCAACACAAAACCTGTGCAATGAAAAGCAGTTTACGTACGAATGCCTCACACACAGGATACCTTCAAATTAAAGCAAGACATGCTATTTTTACATATAAAGGAAACATTTAACAGTTTTGGCCAGAAGCATCATCCAACGTATGTAATGGCCAACAGACACAGAAGAGAAGTACTACTTTCCTTCCCTTTTATTGAGTTACAGTGCCGCTGACCTCTAATCAGCCCACAGGAGCTCCTCAGCCCTGTATTTGCGTCAATAATGACAAACCTTCCTCCACGCAGCAGCTTTTACACATCTTTGAACACACGCAGGCAGACTGGATCTGTCTCCCTGTGTTCCCTCTGTAATGTGTTTGTCAAATGCATTCATACCAATCTCCTTTTGAAGGAAACAGTGGAGGCTAGGTGGAGGCTTTGACGTTGCATGAGGGAGATGGGAAAGGTGGGAAAGGTGGAGGTGAATGACGGAGAACCGGAGGGAGGGAGGAAGTAATGCGTACGACAGAGAAATCTGCACACGATGACATGTTGCATTACATGATCCCCCGTGATCCCCGGTGGTCTCGCCCTCTCAATCACAACCATCTGCCTCTGACCTAAAGGGTGGAAGAGTGCAGGCTGGTGGGGATTAGGAGGGTCCAGGGGTCTGGCCTCGGGCCCAGCAGAGCCGGTATGGATCACAGCTTTCTGAGCTCTGAAGAACTTCCTAACCCAGAAACACTTCCCTCATCTACACACACACACACACACACTGAGGACTTCATTACTCCCAGATGTGGATCCATCCTGTGGAAGGCCATTCAGATGGTTGGTTGTGTGTGTGTGTGTGTGTGTGTGTGTGTGTGTGTGTGTGTGTGTGTGTGTGTGTGTGTGTGTTTGTGTGTATGTCATGGTAGAAAGAGAGAGGCATGGGTGTAAACAGAAATGAAGTGCATGTGCCCTTTTACTTTACTACTTTACTTTACTTTACACACACGCACACATTTAAAAAGAAAGAAATAATTACCACAGAAACAGTGAAAAGGGTACTGCCTTTGTTTTATTGCTTTTAAACGGAGAGAATTGAATATGAAACATTAAGAAACGTTTTCAGTTTTTTTCTTAGAAGTTATTCTTAATTCATGGTGATGAAATGTGCAGTATCTCTGTTTGCTATGCATCGTTCAATCAGTCTGTTATTTGTAATAAATATTTAGTTTAATTCAAATTACATTGATTGATATCAAGAAAATGTTGATATCAATATTGATTTGATTACTTCAGCGATTTAGTATTGCACTTTCACATAGTTGCAAGAGAATTTTTAAAAAGTTGGGATAATATTTTCACCTGTATTCCCTTGTATCAAATCACCCATAATCCAGCTCACTGGCATTTTCTGCCCTAACACACCCCCACCGACCTTCTAAAAATGATGAAATGCCCCTATAGCCTGAGCAAACAGTGTGATGTTAGCAGTTGCTTCTTCTCGGCTAAGCTAGGCTAGATAACCTACTCTTACCAAAAAACAACAACCCTTACCTATAGCACTCTGATCGTAGCACTGTTGCTCTTAAGGTACTAGTTTACTCAGATGAGGACCTAACACTTGTTCTATTTTTAGCTCTTACTTTATCGGCAATGATACGTTGTGGTTTCTTTGTTTCCTTCTTTTGACAAATGTACTTATTGTAAGTCGCTTTGGACAAAAGCGTCTGCTAAATGACCTAAATGTAAATGTAAATGTTGTATGTGTTCCAAAGTTGTACTGCTAGTTGGATGCGAAGAAACTAAATACAGTTAGCTTAGGCTAGCGGTGGCTAATCTCACCTCTCGCTAGCTGGGATTTGTAGTAGCAAGTAGCTTCAGTTGACCAATCAAGACTGAGAGAGAGTTCAGAGTTCAGTTTGGCCTTTATTTTACTGTAGTTGATCTAAACTTTGCTTAGTGTTCTCATGGAAATTTGACATTTCTTTGCCACAGTATTGTTTGATGTAGTAAAAATGTCAAAAGAATCTGGTGTTAACTCAATTCTTACCAAATTTGTAGTTTCCTGGATTTGCTTGTCAGGCAGAAATGGAAAACTCTATTCCAACAGGCTGTCCACACATGAAGTCACCACTTGTTGTCTCCGGTTGTGTCGAGAGCATATGCACAAACAGTAGCCTAGTAGCCTGCAGTGCTTTCAACAGGCTAATAAAGCTCAGCCCACCCACAAAGAGCAGCTCAGATGTGGACATGTGAAAGGCTTCTGGACACATCAGAGACGCACATCTGCACACGACTGCATTCCTGCTCCAGATGCTAACGGTAAAGGTGTGATGAAAACAAAGGGTGCTCTCAGATAACGACAACAAACACCAGGTTTTTATCTTCATGACAGAGAAAACAGATTAGACGCTTCAGAGCAGCAACTCCAGGTTAATGAGAGGATTACGTTGCTGTTGTTTTTCTTCTCTCCAACTGTGCGCTTACCTTTCATTTCCTCTTTCCTCTCATCCCTGCCCAGTCTTTTCTTTTCCTCTTCATCCCAATGTTTTTCCCCATCCTCCTCCTCCTGGGCTTTCTGTTGTAGCCGGGCTGGTCTGTGATTACAGGCTGAAGGTCCAGAACGTAAACACGATGTCAATGGGAGCTCCGCTCAGCCTCGACTGGACCACTGTGGCTTCCATTAGGTGGATTGGTTGAAATCAAACATCCATATAGTGCTATAGACACGCTTGCTAGACACCAAACAGCTCAAACATTCGTATTCTTGCTTTCACATCTGGTTGTGAGCTTTGGATTTCTCTGCACCCGCACAAAAAAACTCAAATACAGAAAATATCTTGCATCTTGCGTATCTGGGCCCACATTGTTGCATGTAGTGGGGGGTTTTTATTTGCATTCCTTTGGATGAAAATAAATAAAAAGATGATACCAGTTAAGGTTTTCCCAGAGCCACGACAACTATGTTCAACAGGAGGCGGTATGAAATATTCAGTTTTAGTTCCAGTCCCTTAAGAGCACAGGGGTCATTTCTGCAGCCACCTTTCTGCATTGATGCTCACGAGTCATAGCAGGAGAAAATCATCGCTAAAAGAAGCACTTAAAGTCCAGTCATGGTTAAACCAGAGGGAAAGGACGCACCGCTCCCTTTTTCCGTAGTGGAAATGCTTAATTGCTCTTCTCTTGAGGGTTGTTTGGACTCAGTGTGTGAGATGCAGGAAACACAGGTAGACAAGGAGTAGATGAACCAGAGCCGCATGCAATTACCACAAAAGAACCTCAAAGATCAAGGACACATGAGAATAACAGCATCAAAGGGTGGATTTTTCCCTCTCAAAGGCAGAATTGTTAAACTGCCCTTAGATCCAAATGAGAAATCTAGCTTTAGATTCATAAAAACGATATTGCCACTCACGTCATGTGGTGAGCAGAAATAAAGCCGCGACCCACAGCCTCAGAAACTTGGCTCCAGAGTGATAGGTTGCAGCTCACGCTTTGGCCTGAAACGCTCATTGTGATACATCCCAATGTTGAGACTAAGCATAGAAACAGTATTGTTTTTCCAAACTTTTCTCCCCTTTGATATTTGCTCTATTACTCCAGATTTTTGTTTAGCCTCGGCCCGTAATGCAACTCAGGGGTTTCTTATGAATACCATAAATTGTGTATTTGCTGTTGGCCTCGGAGCTTCATGCCAGCGGACTCGCTTGGAGACTCGGGAGCGGGCGGACTGTGTCTGTTGGATCAGAGAGAGAGGGGAGTCGGCTCCATCACCACACACCAGAGCTCAGAACCTCATAAGCCCTTCACTTACAGACCAACCACGAAGACGCCGACCCGACCGTCACCACATGCCTGCTGAAGAGGGGAGCGGGGAATTAGCTGAGGGATCTTTCACAGATGCAACACTGGCATTCCTCTTTGCTTAGTTTTCTAGAACACAAACTGGGCCTGAAATGTGAATCCTCTTTCAACTCAGAAGTATTTATTTTTCTGGCAGCATATATTTTTTGTTTTTACAACAGAGGCTATAAGATTCCTTTTTAGCTACATTAGCATTTGAATGAACTAGAGGATACCGATAAATAGGTTTTCCTTCCTCCCGTTTCACTCAATTTATATACAGTCTGATCTGCCACGTTATATTGACTCTCAGTCAATCGCAGGCTTTGGTCGAGGTTTGCTCAATTCAATTTTATTTTATTTATAGTGTCATATCACAACAGAAGTCATCTCAGGACACTTTACACATTGTGCAGGACTAGAATATGCTCATGATTTTCAGAGTTAATAACGTCCCAACATGACCCAGGGGCAAGCGTTTGTTGGATTGTTCAGGCACTACTAGGTCTTCTCGGCCTCTGATCTAAGACATCTAAGTAGGGGTACAGATCAAGAGGAAGAGGGTAGCACAGTCCTTTAAGAGCCAAAGTGGGCCTAGAATACCTCTACCACTGATGATAACAAGGGCCAAAGGCAGCAACCCGGATTGAATGTGAACACATGGCCACCATAAGGCAATACTCAACTAACCTTTTGTTAAAGCATACTTTAGGACTTTTACATTATAGGCATCCCTGCAGCCAATTATACAATCAGTTAAAGGATAATACCAGTGTATTACAACTTGGGTTTTTATTTTCTTAACGTTGGTCCTCGTCCCCCAATTTAATTCACACTGCTGTAACAAAATACGATGGGGCAAGAAACAAGAAGTCAGACTGTCAGATGGTTTGGTAATAAGCCAAAGGTTTCACCAAATCATCTAAACCACTGTATTCAGACGTAAAAAGTATTTTTCCTTCCAAAGTCAACCCAGGGATTTGTTAAAAAGCTGTTAATGTTGACTCAGTATTGTGGCTTATTGGGACAGTGGACACCTGTCTGTGAACAGCGCGGGATACAAGCTTTTATCACCAATTCTGTGAAAATAAGATGATTTGATATTTAATGTCCACTGTTGCAATTGGAAACACTTTGTTAGCTTGTTAGCTTGGCACAGGGGCTGGAGGTACTGTTGAATCCAAGAGGATAAATGTGCCTCTCAGTAACTCTTATGCTCATGTAGCCTAGTACGTTCTTAGCTAGCTTGCTAACGTTAGCCTACCTTAAACTTACTTTCAGGAATCACCTGTTTTAGTTCAAAACTGGGTTTGCGTGAACTTCACAGTAAGGGCTGAAATGGAGCTAATGTTAAGCTAGCTGTTGATGTTCAGGCAGACTGCTTGTTAAACCATGATGTCTTTTTTTAATTCCTACAACTGATAAATATAGATTTTGTGATGTGTGTTGAGGAGTTGTTTAGGTGCATGATAGGGAGTAGGGCTGAGTTCAATAGTAATAATGTAGCTCATTCTATTCTAATTATTCTTGCTATTGAGCAATGAGCAAAGTAGCATAACTAGCTTTCCAATTAGTAAAATATATTTATAATCTTTTCAAAACAACTATGTGGTATGGATGAGCTTTTACCTTGAAGAAGACAAGAAAGGACATTTTAAAAAATGTAGTTTGAGATGAACTTTTCCAGCTCTGCTGTACGCCTACAAATACCAATGGTATGACTGCAATGTGGTCTCCCAGCTTCAAGGACCGTGGAGGGAGAGTCCTGCCTGTTTAGGAGGAGGCAGTGGATGAGAGGAAATTACTTTCCTGAGGTTAATATAGCCTTGCGGTTTTCCTACAGTAGCCGCTCACAGACTCCCTCCCAGTCTGTGCTGACATGGTCACTCCATCAGTGCCAGCAGCTAATGTCATGTTTATCCCCCTCTAATCACAGATTTACGCAGTAATCCCAAAACAAAATCAAAACCCTTCAAGGCATGTGAGGCATCACTATAGGAATGCTATGAGGATTATCAGAAAATCAAGGGAATGTATTTCTTCTTATCTATAGGAGTTACTTTTGTAATGGAAAGTACTGTATGTTGGCATTTTTCAAGTATACTCTCCTGGAATATTTGATACCTTTCTTTTCTCGGTTATGCAGGAACCTGATGCCTCGCACTCTGGAGGGTCAGATCACCATGGAGAAGACCCCCAGTTACTTTATCACCAAAGAAGCCCCTCGCCGTGTCTCTTCCATGAGCCGCCACACCAAGCTCATAGTGGTGGTGCGTGACCCCGTGACCCGAGCTGTTTCTGATTACACCCAGACTCTGTCCAAATCTCCTGGGCTCCCGTCCTTCCAGAACCTGGCCTTCCGCAATGCCACCACGGGCCTCATAGACACAAGTTGGAGTGCCGTGCGCATCGGCATCTACGCCAAGCACCTCGAGAACTGGCTGCGCTTCTTCCCACTCTCACGCCTCCTCTTCGTCAGTGGCGAACGCCTCGTGATGGACCCAGCAGGCGAGATGGGCCGGGTCCAGGACTTCCTGGGGCTCAAACGCGTGGTGACAGACAAGCACTTCTACTTCAACCAGACCAAAGGTTTCCCCTGCCTAAAGAAGCCTGAGGGGAGCAGCAGGCCGCGCTGCCTGGGGAAGTCGAAGGGCAGGCCCCATCCCCAGATCCCATCTGAGGTCCTGCATAGGCTCAGAGACTTCTACAGACCCTTCAATCTAAAGTTTTACCAAATGACCGGCCACAATTTTGGCTGGGACTGAACCACTTCTCACTCAAGAAAAGCTCTGTGCGTAGCATTCTTGAAGACATCGACATTGTGTTACCAAAGCTTTTACTGTGCAAAACATTCTCTTTCCTTTAATGCTATGACAACTCCAGCCTTCCTCCAAATTTACAACAGCCATGCTAAAAACAAAGATTGTGAGAGCTTCAATCCCACGAGGCACTTTAGCGAGCAATGACGTGAAAATACTCGTGAGGAGCTCAATGTGACGAGCGCTGGCCAGACCGTGAGTGTCAGAAGTATGCTAAGCTCTCATCGCTGTCCAAAACACTTAAGAGCAAAAACTGTAAAACTGCAAAACCTGTGTGTGAAAAATAACTTCAGAAAGATGCCAACATTTGGAGATTTGGTCTTGATGGACCAAGATTTCTTTAGCCGATTATTCGTTTCTTAAGTTTCTTTCATAGTGAATGACTTATTTTCAAGAAACACATCTCTGGTAAATACAAGATCTACAATGGTGCTTTTATGTGAATCTTTGTGGAGGAACACATTTTTACAGAAAATGTAATCAATCTAAATCAACTCATCGATAAGTGTTAGTGGACTCTTTGGTGGAGGATGTTTTAAATGATGCACACTCAAAATACATGTTTGAGATACAACTTAATTTAATATGAATCCCATCAGCATTGTTCTGTTTGCCTCTATCAAGTGGATGCAGTTAAATGAAGTACATTTGTTCTCTTCAGTGCTTTTAATGCAAGTTCCTTTTGTTTTGTCCATCTTAAATAAAAAAGAAAGATGTAGCATAAACAGAAGGATAGCTGGTACTGCTGAAAGAAAATGGACCACAAATGTAAAACACAGCTACTTTGTGCTGTAAATGTGCTGTTATTTATGTCGCCAATACAACGCTTGTGTAAAATGTTTTCTACAGACAAACCCGTATCTGTGATTTCTAGTTCATTTAATCAACACTTAAACTTTAACTGTATATTTCTAAAAGCTTAATTTATAAGATGACAAACTGTTGTTGAGATGTTTTCTGAGACTTTTGTATATGAAATTCTTCTGGAAGTTCTGACTAAAACTTTCACTCTAAATCATTTGTTTTGAGCTCATTTTTACTAAGAATTCATTCTCTTTGTATTTATTTCAAAGAAACCAATGTTAATGCTGCCAGAAATATGAAAAATACGTCTGTTTAGCAGATAATTTCCCTTCTAGAATAAACACTGGATCATCAGAAAATAAATGGCAATGAATTGCTGTTGTGTGTGATTTTAAGGTATGACTAAGTAGGAAAGTTTATTTGCTGTGGATGGTAACTTGAATCTTATTTTTAAAATCAAGTGTTAAAGTCACAAACAGCATGAACATGTTTTTCAAATCTAGGATTTTAATGAATAAAGAATATTATTCACATATGAAGCTAGAGCCATCAGCCGGTTAGCTTAGCATATAGACCTGAAACATTCACTGATGTCCGTCGTTCCACTGAGCTGCCATCAGTCGGAATCTGTTTTCCTTTGTCACTTATGTGGCGTTGAACCTTTAATAAACCACCTAAGTAGGCCTAATCCTGCAGCCCCCCAAACTGGGGTCCAGTCCCTGCTAAGGAGTCCCCTGCACACAATCAGTGTGCCGGTACAACGACTCAACTGCAAGGAGGCCTGCCACGGTTTATAAAACTGTGAGCCATGTTAGGAAAATGAAGTGCAATCATTTGACATTTTGGGAAATACACTAGTTGACTGTTTGGCTGAGAGTGAGATGAGATCCATACCACTCTCTCATCTGTATGCTAAATCATTGAAGCAACAGCCAGCAGCTTAGCTTCGGCTGAAAACAGGATGAGCTAACTAGCATGGCTCCGTCCAAACGTAACAACATTAGCCTACCAGCATCTAAAGCTCACTAATTAACATATTCAATCTTGTTTTTTTAAATCCACATTTTATTACCTTCAGACAGAGCGAAACTAGCTTTCCCAGTCTGTATGCTGAGCAGAGCCAACAGGCTCCTGGCTGTAGAGAAACATGATGAGTGTGGTTTCTTTTGGCAAGCACTTGCAGAAGTTGGCGGTGGGATTGGGGAGGGGGGGGGGGGGGGGGGGTCATACCGCAGGGACAACATTTGAAGTTAACATAGGACAGTGGCTTTTCCGATGTGTAAGCAATCAATTCACTGGGTGATTGGAGACCTTTTGGGAATGGACAATCTTTGACCTCTTCGCTCCCCCTTGACCTGTGAGCCTGGACGCCATAAACTGCTGAGCCGCCATCGCGGAGCTGGTTAATGGAGTCGCCCTGCATGAGCTATGAGCGTGGATGCATGCTCTCTCTCTCTCACACACACACACACACACACACACAGAGAGACCTACAACAACTCCCCCCTGATTCATTAATATTGCATTCCCAACCTCCGGGACCTCCACTGAAGGGAGATGGTCCAGATCAATACCTGCCTGTTTAGTTTATAGGTGGCAGGGATATGTGCTTATACGTTCCATGTCCCACTGTCATTTTGATTTAACTCGGGGGTCGAGCCTGGGTCGCTATCATACATTTGTAAGATATTATTTAACATCTTATATATCTTCCATACATCTGCAATCGATGCAGGACCTAAACAGACACAAGGGAGCACATGGACGCTGGACCAGGGAATTACTTTAATCATTTCCAGGGCCGCTCAGTCCGGTGGTTTCTGTTGCATCTGTCTGCATCTATCTACAGCTGTTCATATTTCAACATAAAGCCTTGTTTCATTTGGTGAAAACCACATCTCCTCTCACTGCCCAAGTGACTCGAGCAACTGGCCAGTGGTCAACGACTTGCTCTTCTCGTGGAGGTCAGGATCAACCCTCTGGCGTGGCCAGAGGTCAGAGGTGAAAGTGCATTCCACCACCAGGGAGAGCGGTGGTCATTTGACCGTCGTATGCAGAGGGATATTCTCAGACTGATGCAGGGAGAGTGATTACGATCTGTTACCATCCCTGTGTAATGGGCTCATTTACTGTGAATGATAGAGCTAAATTGGTCATTATTGAGGAAATTGCTCAGGGAGAAACCCTTTCATTGACATTATTATGAATGATCCCTTATGTTTTGCCAGATTGCGGCGAGTGTGACTGTGGTGGGATTTCATTCAGCTCCAGAAAATATATCAATCTGAAACGTAGATCACTCAGTGTAACATAACCTGGAAAGCAGCAAAGATTGGAACACCTGCCTGCCAGAGTGACCTCTGTGTGTCCTGGGGGTCATTCATCCTGGAGTCATCTGTTGCCCTTTGAGCTCACAACGTGGAAGTGTACATACAGGAGTCTGACACCTTACTCTCTACGCAATCATTCATTGTGAACGTGTACCTACATTTCCTCTGACACTTTTGGCGATATCTTAAGTGCACTTAATATTCTCTTCCTCTATTTACTGCTGCGGCTAGAAACCAAAGGATGTTTCACTGGACCCTTATGTTCAGGACCGGCTACAGGAGGAAACCATTCTCAGAGAAATAGTCCGTCTCTGTCTCAAATTGAGGGACTAGAAACCAACATCAAGAAAGAGTCTGGAGGTGAAAGGCAGTTGGCTTGTCTTAAATGGACCTGAACCAGAACCACCTTCTGTATGAAGTGGCTGTTAACATTTCCATTCCAAAAGGCAATTAAAACAACCATAAAGAGACACCGAAATACTAGAAATAGTTGGAAAATGACAAAAACATGGACAAACAGATGCCAAAGGAAGACAGGGGCACAGTATGACAGCCTCAAAATGATAAACTATATGATGCCAAGAGTCAGAAATGACTACAAGAGACACAAACCCCCCCTCGGTTCTCCAGCAGTGAAGTGATTGAACTACAGGCCAGTTCTTCTGCCAGAGACGACTGTTGAATCTCGCTCATAGCTGCTAAAAAGAAACGTGGTCAGCTCAAAAGAGAACTGCAATCGAAGCCTTGGACATAACTGCCTGAATGGACGCCAACTCATATAGCCTGTGATTGGTTTAATATGAGGCCTTCTCTACTTTGACAAGCAAGCTTCAAATTAGGAGCGAGCACTTGGTTCTGGCTGTAAGCCACATTCCCCCAGCGAAGCGTAGAGGATTTGCACCCATGTTTCCTCTCTAATTAGCAGATCAAGGGAGGTACAAAGACATTAATTACAAATCACTGGGAATACATCCCAGTTCCTGTGTGACATGCTCATATGTGCTACTTTCCATTTGAGCGGCCTCCTGACGACAGTTAGTAATGAACGTCTCATTGATTCCACCATATGTTCAGCAGAGCTGCTTCCATGAGGTTTCATGTGGTTTCGGAGGTTCATTTTAACAACGGGACACAAACGAGACGGAGAAACAAACCGATCAGTTGATCTTTTAATATCCAAGAAGAAGAGTTAATGACATAAAGGTATACATGCACAGCTGACAACTTGCCCTCAGGGAGGGTCATTAACACCTAATGAAGCTGACCCCACAGTGGGTATCTATGGATGACCTTTGACCCTTAAAGTGCATGTCAGACTCCTGAAACCCGCCCATTTTGAGAGAAAGGCTAGTTGTCCTACTGGGGACGTGAGTTCATTGTGACAGTGAAGTACTACATTTAAGTATTTATCATGTCATTGTTAATCAATTTGTAATTACTGCTGAAATTCTAGAATAATTGTGTAAAAACAATTTAACACCACATAATGTTTTTCATACAAACGTAAATATGGTTTAAAGATATGCTTAGTGATTAAAGTCAGGAAAATATAATATTATTCTCTCAGATATGAACTCATAAAAGAAAAACGTTCAGCTTGACGCAGACAATAGGGAACTAAAACAAAGTTTTACTAGATATACTAAAGCTTTTAAATTATAATGTCATTGTTAGAATTTATTGAGAGTGATTTATTCTTATTCATATTTTCTTTAATTTAATCAAAATTGAATAGAGCTAAAGGAGCTATAGCAGATAAACCTGAGCGAACGGTTTTATGTCTCAGGCAGATATGATTGCATGCGTTAGGCAGCAAAGATGGACACACAACGGGGGGCCAGACCAGGGACCAGACCGAGGGCCAGACCGGGGGCCGGACCGGGGGGCTGGACCGGGGGCCGGACTGGGGACCAGACCGGGGACCAGACCGGGGCCCAGACCGCCTCCCGTCTCATTATTTAATTTCAGAGCGCTTTACTCAGAGGCAGCAAGGAGGTCGGAGATTTTTGGTCAGTGTTCAATGATAAGCATGTCACACACACACACACACACACACACAAACACACACACACACAAACACACACACAAAGGAAAACAGGAACACGGACACACACCAGATTTATATATATATATATATATATATATATAAACTGCTAATATACTAACAATCTGTCACATTGTTGGTCTTGTGACTTGTCTCTTGTGGTGTTGTTTTCCTGTTTTATTTTGTAGTCCTTCTGTCTCGTGCTTTACTTCCTGTCTAGTTCCCCTCCTTGTTTCTGTCTGTGTCTGATTGTCTCGTCAGCCTCTCATCACCTCTCTCGTCGTCCTAATCAGCCTGCTGGATTTAGTCTTTCTGTCTCTGCTCGGTCCTCTGTTGTATCCCTGGATGTATACCCACCTGTCTGCCTGCCTGTCTGCCCGCCTGTCTGCCTGCCTGCCTGTCTGTCTGTCTGTCTGTCTGCCTGCCTGCCTGTCTGCCTGTCTGCCTGTCTGCCTGTCTGCCTGCCTGTCTGCCTGCCTGTCTGCCCGCCTGTCTGCCTGCCTGCCTGTCTGTCTGTCTGTCTGCCTGCCTGCCTGTCTGCCTGTCTGCCTGTCTGCCTGCCTGTCTGCCTGCCTGTCTGCCCGCCTGCCTGTCTGCCTGTCCGTCTGCCGGCCTGTCTGCCCGCCTGTCTGCCTGCCTGCCTGTCTGTCTGCCTGCCTGCCTGCCTGTCTGCCTGTCTGCCTGTCTGCCTGCCTGCCTGCCTGTCTGTCTGCCTGTCTGCCTGTCTGCCTGTCTGTCTGCCTGTGTGTCTGCCTGTCTGTCTGCCTGTGTGCCTGTCTGCCTGTCTGCCTGCCTGTCTGCCTGCCTGTCTGCCCGCCTGCCTGCCTGTCTGTCCGTCTGCCGGCCTGCCTGTCTGCCTGTCCGTCTGCCGGCCTGTCTGCCTGTCTGCCTGTCTGCCTGTGTGCCTGTCTGCCTGTCTGTCTGCCCGCCTGTCTGTCTGCCTGCCGGCCTGTCTGCCCGCCTGTCTGCCTGCCTGCCTGTCTGTCTGCCTGCCTGCCTGCCTGTCTGCCTGTCTGCCTGTGTGCCTGTCTGCCTGTGTGTCTCCCCGTGTGTTTTGGATTACTGTTTAGTAATGTACTGTAAGTTCTGTTCATGTTTGATTATCTTGTTCCTTTAGTTGTTCAGTGTTTTTGCCCTTGAAGCCTCTGTTATTAATTAATCCCATTTAAATGAACCTTTGGTTTCCTTCACCTGCATTTGGGTCCAAACCTCCTTTGGTTAGTATACCTGTGACACAATGTAGATGGTGAACATGGTAAACATCATTAGTTTTTGCATGTTAGCATTCAGTTAAAACACCACAGAGCACAGCTTTACAGAGCCACTAGCCTGGAAGCACACATGCATGAGTGTTCATTATGGTTGTAATAGTGAAATAGTGAACAAGGGAGTGGTAGTATGAGCTTCTCCAAATCCATACTGGTCAAAACACAATCCATCCTCTGCAGCCCCCCCCCCCACCCCCGAGAGGCTGACACTAACGCAGGTAATAGAGCACATCGTAACCAGCACATGAGCAGCTGCCGGCGTGATCAATAGCAACTACAGGAGCCGGTAATATGATACTGAAGGAGCCACAGATACAAGGATGGATGGGATTTGATGTGGAATGGCCATGTGTGTCCGAGTTCATATATCTTTTTACAACACAACTGTACCTTTGGTCAACTTGATGTGCCGTTGCATTCAGATGGCAGCTGATGAGACAGCGGAGGAGGATCTATCACACAGCCCTCCTATTCATGCTGTAAATATCACATATGACTGATATATATTTATTGAAAAATAAAGATGCAGGGAAATGTCCCAAACCATCTTTTAAAGATGAATTTGTTTTCAAACACTAATTATTAGGTTTAAATGACAATCTGCAGCTATTCCTGTACACTATGTGTTGTTTTATTGGCAGCAGGACTGAGCAGCAACGGGCACTTTCACATAATTCTTCCTACATATACTGTAGGTATGTAACCCCGAAGCCAGAGTGGAATACCAGAGATCCAACTCTGGTGGTCCAGAGGATAACGTCACTGACAGTGGAGGGGAAAACGACTTAGAGAGGGGAGAGCAAACCAGGCGAGCTGGTGTCTTCTCCTCCAAATATAACGGACGTCTGTGTCCGTTCAACGAGCTAGACGGAGACGCTGAGCTGGCATGGAAGTCCCTATCCAGAGACCAAACACAGTCCTTCACAGACCCAGATCCCAGATCAGGTCTCACGCTGAGGCTGAAACGGTGACTTACAGGTCCAATTCAGAGGAAATAGAAGTGAAGAAATGCTCTCGTCCTGATGGAGCCATTAGGATGCATTGCTGTAGGTCTGAACTAACCTGTCATCTCCTGTGCTAGCAGCTGATCTAAGGACAGCCATGTCACCGCATATGAGCCCAAGGTTAGAGCCAGGTCTGCCCACCCAGGAAGCCAAGCACCCACTTTCACTGCTGACTGCTCACGCATGTCTCCATCCACTCTGTCATTCTCTTAATCAGGCCTGATTGATTTTTCACATTTACATAAATAGAAAAAAACAAACAAACATGGTCATTAAAGTGGTGATCACTGGGGTGACGCTCCAAGGTGGTCTAAGGGGGGACTTTAGCTCAGGAGGTAGAGCGGGTTGGCTGGCAACTGTGTATGAATGTGTGAATGTCAGTCATTACTGTAAAGCTTTGGAGAAAAGCACTATATAAATGAGGACCATTTAGCATTTGTCTCTGTGGAGACCCCATGATGGGTTGATATGTCAGGATGTGGCTCCCTGTGAGAAAAGACAACGATGTCAAATCTAATCTGATCTTGACATCACAAACTACATTTAATTAACTGGATGTACTGCATTTTTCAGTTTGATTAAAAGGAAATAAAAACAATAGCAACAGTGTGTGTGAGTTAGTGGAGTGTTCCTGGTATTATTTATATATAATTATGTGATATATGTTTGGTTTCGTTCTCATCTTGTGATTCATTTTTCTAACACAGTCTTTACTAAATTGGGAAACCGCTGACCACTTTTTATATAGATATAAAAGTAAGTGTAAGCGTCCGGTCTTTTCTTCTATATGATTATTCTTACTTGATTCATGGCAATCAACCTCGACTCTCCTCTGTTTCTTTCTCTTATTCCCTGCATTCCCAATGTTTCACTTATTCAGCTGAGCATGACAGACTTCCATTTTAATCAAGACTCGGCTTAACTTCCTTTGTGAAAGTCCATTACCCTGGCAGAGCAGCCTCCGTCCTGCCCACAGGCTTCCTCCTCCACATATCTCCCTGTGTGTCCCCCCCCCCCCCCCCCCCAGTCTCTGAGGCCACGCTAATGCGCTGCAGTACATGATGGCCCTGACTGTGATGGGCCATAATTTGTTCCATTCCTTTTTATTAAAGCCATAGCCATGCTGTTATTAGTGTTTGGTGAGGAGAGCTGCTCTGTAGCAGCGTGATGTCTTCCATATGTGATGTTAGTAGCATCTGAGGAGAGAGGAGAGAGCGATGAGATGGAGCCTTCTCCCTCTAATGGCAGAGTTCGGTTTGAAGGAGGTCCAACATCCAACAGGAGATCAGGAGATCAGTGTAGCACCGCCATGCAACACTCATATGGACAGCTGCACTATAGACCTTCCCCTCCATCCATATATATACACAGTATATATGTGTGTATACAAGGGAACAGAGAGCTGCCGTATCTCTCAGATAACTCACATTTCTTACATCTGCTCTCTTAGAAACAGAGGAAATGCTGCTCTTGTGGGCAAAGGAGGAGTTCATCTGACTTGCGGTAGAAATAGACTTTATTAGTGACATCAATGTGTCTTTTTTTGTTTCTCCTTTGCAGAAATCCTGCTCTATTTTGAAGAGGTGTTAAAGGAATAGTTCAACATTTTTTCACATATTCAGTTTTTTTTTTGTGGAGAGCTAGATGAGGAGATAAATACCACTTTCTCTTCCAAAGGCTAAATATAAAGTTACAGCCGGTTAGCTTAGCATAAAGACTGAAGCGGGGGGGGGGGGGGGGGGGGGTACAGTACAGGTCTCTGGTTAAAGGGAAGAATCACAATATGAAATGGACGTGGTTGTCTCTGTGCTGCATATTAAATCCTTCAGTAAACTATATCATAACTAATTAAAGGAGGAAAACGTCGAGCCACACAATGACAGTAAACAATGGATATGCATAGAAAATAGAGATCTGATAAATCCTACTTTGTTTCATATTATTTCTATGAGACTCTTGAAACTCTCAATGAGCAGTTTTAAACCATGGCACCAGTAAATTAGAGGACAAAAATCCC
>NC_139933.1:167500-195000 GCF_963514095.1 Eutrigla gurnardus
CATGTCTTTGTGTTGTCTTTGCGTGTCTTTGTGTGTCTTTGCGTGTCTTTGCATGTCTTTGCGTGTCTTTGCATGTCTTTGTGTTGTCTTTGCGTGTCTTTGCGTGTCTTTGCGTTGTCTTTGTGTTGTCTTTGCGTGTCTTTGTGTGTCTTTGCGTGTCTTTGCGTGTCTTTGTGTTGTCTTTGTGTTGTCTTTGCGTGTCTTTGTGTGTCTTTGCGTGTCTTTGCGTGTCTTTGCGTTGTCTTTGTGTTGTCTTTGCGTGTCTTTGTGTGTCTTTGCGTGTCTTTGCGTGTCTTTGTGTTGTCTTTGTGTTGTCTTTGCGTGTCTTTGTGTTGTCTTTGCGTGTCTTTGTGTTGTCTTTGCGTGTCTTTGCATGTCTTTGTGTTGTCTTTGCGTGTCTTTGTGTGTCTTTGCGTGTCTTTGCGTGTCTTTGTGTTGTCTTTGTGTTGTCTTTGCGTGTCTTTGTGTGTCTTTGCGTGTCTTTGCGTGTCTTTGCGTTGTCTTTGTGTTGTCTTTGCGTGTCTTTGTGTGTCTTTGCGTGTCTTTGCGTGTCTTTGCGTTGTCTTTGTGTTGTCTTTGCGTGTCTTTGCGTGTCTTTGCGTGTCTTTGTGTTGTCTTTGTGTTGTCTTTGCGTGTCTTTGTGTTGTCTTTGCGTGTCTTTGCATGTCTTTGTGTTGTCTTTGCGTGTCTTTGCATGTCTTTGTGTTGTCTTTGCGTGTCTTTGCGTGTCTTTGCATGTCTTTGTGTTGTCTTTGCGTGTCTTTGCGTGTCTTTGTGTTGTCTTTGCGTGTCTTTGCATGTCTTTGTGTTGCACTATTCAGATATTTTACTTAAACACAATGTTAGAATACTGCATTGGAAGTTAGTCTCCAAAGTGGCCGACACAGGCAGCCTCCTCTCAGTGTTTTATAATATGATATATATTTGACTTTGTATAGTTAAAGTGAATATTTTATTGAGGTGCAAATTTGGCTTCGGCTGTATATCCTTTATGTAATATTTGACCCATTATTTACATGCAAGAGAGATATATTTTGTCTTTTCCAAGAGAAGCCAGGTCACAATGGAGCTAGTTTTTGTTGTTCTTTTAGCCACGATGGCCTATATCTTCATGAAATGTGTTTGGAATTTGGTGTTTTGAATGTGTGGTGACGCCTGTGTTTCCAGAGGAAGTTTGTTCCAATTATTCCTGTGTGACAGTGAACATGGTCGTCTATACACAACACACACACACACACACACACACACACACTGTAACACTACTGCACAGACATGCACACACACACACAGTGAGATGATGGATTAATGGAGGAGTGGTCCGGCGGCTGCAGGCCCTCAGGGAGCCAACCTGCAACAGAGAGGCCATCCAATCACAGCACATTGGTCCTGCTTGTCTCTGAATGAAGTCACGTCTCTGATGTAGCTGCTTATCTTAGAGAGTTTATTCAAATCACTTCAAAAGAAACTGCCAGAATATCGGAAGAAAGTATGATTGATGACAGATTAGCTGAGGCCATGAATTCATTATGGATAAATCATTGAGGCAAAAGTAAGTTTCACTTGATTTATCTGATGATGCTTTACAGCGCTGCTGTGATTAATGGACTCACAAACTGTAGTCACAAAAACCTAATGAAATTAGAATTTGAAATTTGGTTTTATTTGAATAGCTAGGCACTGGTGCAAATAGCAAATCGACCCCTTTGGTAAAATGTTAAATGTATGTAATCAGTTCACATCACACAGTCCATCGATACATGGATGAACATTATACAGCAGGCTGTCTACTGAGAAATAATCTCCCCATGTTGTGTTATTGTCTGGAAATGCCTTCATGTCTGCACTGTTTTCTCTTCACCTTTAGGAACACGTAGAATCGACATATGTACGTCACAGGAAAGAGATATCTGATCCCAACGAGCCGACCGCCATGACGAGTCGCTGTGGAAGAGGAGCCAGAATGAAGCTGATCAAGGGTTACCTGTTACAACTGTCGGTGCATGAGACAGTGTCACGCATCAAATACAGCTTTGTGCTATCGGAACACACCAGGAAACTCAAATTCACCTCAACAAAGCTGTCTGAGGACAAACCCCACGCTGGTGGAAGGGATCCTATCAGACCTCAGAGAGATGGCTCACGCAGTGTGTGTGTCTGTGAGGTGAAAGTGGCTTTATAATTGACAGTCGATGAGTCCATCCGTAATAGCAGTTGAGTTGTTTGGGCCCATTTCATGTTTGCACAGCTGTACAGATGTTTACTCTCCTGAACGCGTGTTGAAAGTGCAGATTTCCTCCTGAGCAACGTCACATATAATCTCTACCGGAAACGTTGACTGAATGCAGGTCTCTTGTGATTACAAAGTCCATTTGAACTGATGCTATAGTTGGAAACTCATGGAAATATTATAAATAAGTTAGGACTCCATACATTGGATGTTTAATTACAGCAGCCTAGATTAGCATGGGCAGATTATACATTTTATCCTGTATTACTGTGAGGAAAGAAATATGATTAAAACAACATGGACGTTTTCAAACATGGACTCAACGACATCCATAAAGATTTCTTTAGTTTAACTGGAAAATATGGGTGGTCTGTGTGCTTCTCAAAAATATCTTGCTCTTTGCACAGAGCTTCCACTGCAAAATAACACTGACATTTCAAAGAGAACGAGCAGTGATAACGGGCCCTCGCATGGCACGTAACTCGGTTAGTGCTACGACCGCCTGACGTGTCGGACCGCCTGGCCTGGCCACCGCCACGGGGCGGGTCGTCCCCAGCCACCGCCACGTTGCCAGTCGTCCACGGTCGTCCCCGGCCACCGCCACAACGCGGGTCGTCCCCGGCCACCGCCACGGCTGGCGCCTGTCGTCCCCGGCCACCGCCACGGCACGTTTCGTCCCCGGCCACCGCCACGGCGTGGGTCGTCCCCAGCCACCGCCACGGCGCTGGTCGTCGCCTGAATCGTTGCATCCATCACTGTGTCAGATGAGTGAAGTCGTCACGTTCGACTGGGGCGCAAAGTTCCACGACACTGGGACCTTATACAGTGTAAAAACATGACATTTCATGTCGCCAATAGGTGGCGCTCTGATTGTGAGTCAATATTGCAGTGCAGACGTGTTCAGGGTGGGACTCTCATCAAACGTGAGAAGTTTGAAAAAGATCGGACAATGGACACTGAAGTTATAACAGTTTACATTTTTGTGGTCGAAGCATGAAATTCGTCAATGTTCAGGACACCGTCCTGGCCATGCCATTTGACCTATGTAAGACCTTTTGATGACTTTTCATCGTGGAGGACTCTAGAACAGGCTCGCAAAGTTTGGTAGGAATCGGATCAATGCTTTAGGAGCAGGTCGTTGAAATACACTGCATGAAAAAGGCGAAAAATTCGGTTAAATTTGACATAAAATGCAAAATAGCAGACTTCCTGTACATTTTTCGGGCATGGGTCCCTGGGGTTTTTTTGTACATCTCTACATGTTCTATGTACCTACAAAGTTTCATGCATGTACGTCAAAGTTAAAGGTGTTCAATCTCTTAAAAGGAGCGGTAAAAGTGTAAAAACATGATATTTCCAGGTACCATCAGGTGGCGCTCTGACCTCAGGTCAATATTGCAGTGCAGATACGTTCAGGGTGGGACTCTTATCAAACTTGAGAAGTTTGAACCAGATCAGACAATGGACACTGAAGTTATAACAGTTTAGAGTTTTGTGAAGCATGACATTCG
This sequence comes from Eutrigla gurnardus, assembly GCF_963514095.1. Taxonomy (NCBI): domain Eukaryota; kingdom Metazoa; phylum Chordata; class Actinopteri; order Perciformes; family Triglidae; genus Eutrigla; species Eutrigla gurnardus. Next base: position 171,239 of record NC_139933.1, read on the forward strand.
TCCGCACTCGTGGCGCCGTCCTGGCCACGCCCTTTGACTTATGTAAGACCTTTTGATGATTTTTAATCATTGCGGCATCTAGAACAGTCTCACAAAGTTTGGTAGGAATCAGATCAACGGTCTAGGAGGAGTTCGTTGAAATACTGCATACAAAAGGCGAAAGATCGGTTAAAATTTCACATTAAATTCAAAATGGCTGGCTTCCTGTACATTTTAGGCTATGGGTCCAAGAGGCTTTTTTGTACATCTCTACATGTTTTACGTACCTACAAAGTTTCATGCGGGTACGTCAAAGCTAAAGGTGATCTTTCTCTTCAGAGGAGCGGTAAAAGTGTAAAAAAATGATAGTTCCAGGTACCATCAGGTGGCGCTCTGAACTCATGTCAATATTGCAGTGCACACGTGTTCAGGGTGGGACTCTCATCAAACGTGAGAAGTTTGAACCAGATTGGATGATGGACACTGAAGTTATAACAGTTTAGAGTATTGTGGCGAAGCATGAAATTCGTCCATGTTCATGGCGCTGCCCTGGCCACGCCCTTTGACTTTTGTAAGACCTTTCGATGATTTTGCATCGTTGAGGCCTGTAGAACAGTCTCTGTCAGTTTGGCAGCAATCGGATGAACGCTGTAAGAGGAGTTCGTCAAAATACAATCCCTACAATAGGTAAAATGGGAAAAATGGCCTAAAATGGCTGATTAACTGTAGCGCCCCCGAGTGGTCAATCTTGATAAAACTTTCAGGATATGTTCCAGGGAGAGATTTCAACACATCCTGCAAGTTTCGAGCAGATTGGACATTGTATGCTGAAGTTACAATGACTTCCTTTACACTGGCAAAACGCAACGCCCTGGCCACGCCCTTTGACTAATGTAAGACCTTTTGATAGCTTTTCATCATTGAAGACTTGAGTACATGGTGACCAAGTTTGAGGTGAATCTGATAATGCTGCTAGGAAGAGTGCGCTGAAGTACAAAACTTAACACTTTCTATTGCCAGTAGGTGGCGCTCTGAATATGAGTCAATATTGCAGTGCAGATGTGTTCAGGGTGGTACTCTTGACAAACGTGTGAAGTTTTGATCATATCAGACAATGTACATTGAAGTTATAACAGTTTAGATTTTTGTGGTTGAAGCATGGATTTCGTCCATGTTCAGGACGCCGTCCTGGCCACGCCCTTTGACTTTTGTAAGACCTTTCGATGATTTTGCATCGTTGAGGCCTCTAGAACAGTCTCAGCAAGTTTGGCATGAATCGGATCAACGGTGTAGGAGGAGTTCGTTAAAATACAAACCCTACAATAAGCTAAAATGGCCTAAATTTGCTGATATACTGTAGCGCCCCCGAGTGGTCAATTTTAATAAAACTTTCAGGATATGTTCCAGGGAGATATTTCAACATATCCTGCAAGTTTCGTGATGATTGGGTTAGAGATTATGGAGTTATGTTTATTGATTTCTAGAGCCCCGCCCCTCCGATGTTCATTGGCTTATAACTTCTAAACGCAACGATATTTTTCAAAGGTTTTGATGTCACTTAATCAACTTGGTCTAATGATGATCCACAGCAATTTTGGTGAGAATCGGTTGTACGGTTTAGGAAGAATGAGCAAAAACGTGTTTTTCACAAAATTCAAAATGGCGGAAAATTTCGGTAGGCGGACTTTGGTGCCATAATGTAATTTTTTGTAGAGCACACGGATCTGCATGTCTGTGCAAAATTTCTAGTCAATTGGAGTTACGGTGTGAGCTGGCCATCCTTCTTTGCGTTAGGTGGCGCTAGCGAGCCAGTTTTTTGTGGCCAACTATGAAACCTTTAAAATATCAAAATTTTCACCGTTTTCTATTAGCAGGCCAATTTTTTTCAACTTCTGAATATGTTTAGGCCCCCAAATAGGCCTCTGGAAAATAAAATAATAAAAAACAATACAGTTTCAATAGGGCTTCGCTGCCCGACGTTGTCGGCGCTCGGGCCCTAATAAATGTTTTGCAAAGAACAGTGTGTGTGGTTTTATTTTACTGTACAAAGAAAGTTGAGATGCAAATTACTTTGAGTTGTGTAATGAAGTTTACATTTGGGCCTGCAAGATATTAGGTGACTAGCTCTTAACAAAAGAGCAGAAGGACCTTATATTCTTAGTAGTTTGTTGAGAACAAACCAACAACAACAACAACAACAACACAACAAGAAACGGTGTGGCTGAATAAGGATAATAACTATTAACCGTATTAACGTAAGTTTTATTAGACAATTAGGACACAACATATAATTATCAAATACATTTAAACATATCCACCATCCTCTTTATTGTCACTGACATTTAACTGCAACATTGGCCTCGTTTCTTATCTGCACTACTTGAAAGTGTGATGTTTCCGACTGCATTTGAAGGCAACATCTGAGCAGATCCTCCGCGTGCAGCCGTTTTGCCGCCGATAAGTTCAATAAACGGAAGCAGGACGCAGGTAAAAACCAATCACATTAATTAAAGGCTTAGCTGAAACTGGTCTATTTTAATCGATAATTCATTAAGAATTCATTAAGAGAAATCAGTTGAAAGTGTGGTAACGTCTACTAGTGTTAGCTAGCGTTAGCGTTACGTGTGTCCTTGGTTAGATAGCTTTAATGTTACGTGTGTCCTTAGTTAGCTAACTTTAACGATACTGCGTTCATGTTTCGCTAAAGTCGAGACTATTAGGTAATGATATAAACCGGGAAATGCTGAAATACATTTCATACAGGTGGAATTTAACCACAACTGTCCACTTTGGTTTGTTCGCGCTGTAGAGAGATCACCGAGTTATCAACAAACAAAATGGCTGCTCAGACCTACATCGCGATCTCTGAGCTGCACCCCAACTTCTCTCACCCGGTGAGTTCAAGAGCTCCGCAGCCAATCACGGCAATGTTTAACAAGCTAACGTGCAGTAGGAATGCATGTAACTGTGTTTAATGTGTCTAGGTGTAAACATATCTGCACACTGTCGTGTTTTTTTCTTCAGAAAGTGGCAGGCGTCATCATTGGGAAAAGCGACGTGAAAAGCTTTCCTGACCGGAAAAGTCAGTATCTTTCTAAATCAGCTGTTACGTTCATGACACGGTGGAAAAAGTCAGGAAAAGCCAGTATCTTTTTTTATATCAGCTGTTACGTTCATGACACGGTGGAAGAAGTCAGGAAAAGTCAGTATCCTTCTATATCTGCACCTGAGTTGTCTCATTCAATGACGCAGTGCTGCTGCGCCTCAGTGTCTGGTACACTAGCGCCCTCTTCTGGAGAATCCAGTCTCCATTGAACTGCAACACTAAAACAACATGTGCATCTTCATTTCAGATATTGGTGAAGACAGGTTCACTTTCAGCTTCACCATTAAGGACTCGCCTGAGTTCTTCATCAATGTGACGGCCTGGGGAACCGACGGGTACATCAACGGGCTCTCCAACTCCTTCAGGTCTGGAGACTGTGGTGAGGAGGGCCCTTCAAATAACCAATAAAGTGTTTAAAGTAAATCTAGAACAAAGATAATCTGCATGTGTTTCTTACTATCTTTCCAGTCATCATTGAGAATCCTTTAGTTGCCTCCAAAGACCCAGAGAAAGGGGACAAATTCTGTCCCTCAACACCAAGGTACTTCCACGTTTTAATGGAGATGTCGAAGGATTAGTCATTTAACGCAGTGTAATCAACCATATGTAATGTCTGATGACTGGAAGGACCTGCTGGTTCAAAGTGTGGCCGTCTCAGCCTGTACAGGCTGCTGGTGACGGAGGCTCATTCCCAGGTGTGTCTGTGTGCGGATGTGGCCACCATGGACAGGCTGCTGCCGCTGATCCATCTGCCGGTGAAGGACTTCAGAGACTTCTACTCTCTGGGAGACGTGGTGGCCAACGGGCAGAGGCTGGCCGGCACGGTGATCAATATACTGGCTGCAGTGAAATCGGTAAGGACTCTTTGTGTATTCATAGTATGAGGAGCCGTTTAGACTGTGTGCCCGTTTCCATGTACCCTCCACATCTACTTTTACCTGTGTTAGTTATTTCCTACATTTCCCAGAATGCTGTGGGGCAGGACATATTGATTTTTTTTATTAATACGACTTTTTATTTTATACTTTGAGTAAACTTCAGAGCCTGTACTTTTCCACGTTTACTTGAGTAGAGAAGTTGAGTCAGTACTTTTACCTTTCTGTTAGTTTTTGTATTGCCTAACTGACCAGATCTGTTTGGTCTGTGTGGTTACGTGCTGGTATGTGGTTTGCCTGGGACAGAGCAACTTATCAGAATGCCCCTAAAGACCTCCGAGTTCAGAGAGAGGCCAGACGATGCACTTAACGGCATTGCATTCTTTACAGGAAGGGAAGATATCGTGATAGGAACTTCAGATGACTCTGTTTACATTTCAGATTGGAGAGCTGAAGCAGTTCACCACTTCAGACGGACGCAAAGGGCAGAGGCTGGAAGTGAAGCTCTTTGATGACTCCGTCTCCTCCTTCCCTCTCGTCTGGTGCGTCATGCTGCTTTATTAGTTTGGAAATGAATAAAGTGGAATTACTTGTGTTGCTTCTGTGCCATATTCCATCTTATTGGCCTTTTGAATCCCTGCGGTGCATCTTTATTTTACCAGACATTTACTTTGGGGACATGAAGCGAGATTAACCTGCTGAACTCCATGTGTGTTTGATTTTCACTGAGTAACTCTGTTTCACTCACAGCTGGGACAGAGAAGCCATTCAGCTCGTGCAAACTTTGATACCCAAGGAGACGGGTAGGTTAGCAGCTGCTGCTCATAAATCTTAAACTGTCACATCCCATCAACATACTGTTCTAAAAAGAAACATTTTGGGGTTCCTGTTTGAGGGAGCTTACTGTTTTTATTCTTCATTCAAAGTGCTCTTCATAGCTGATGCAAAGATTGGCTTTGACAGCTTTCGCAATGGCATGACAGCAACCGTTCACTCAAAAACCATTATCACTGTCAATCCAGGTAAAACTCCACTGCAACACTTACAAAAACAAAGAATCTCATGCAACTTTATACATGCAAATATTAAAAAAACAAGGTGTACAGTATAAGAAAAAGAGCATCATCTTCCTGCCACTCAATCATAATCTGCTCCCAGACACCAGAGAGGCCAGTCTGCTGTACAGCTATGCTAAAGAAGTCTCTGAGTCTGGTGCCTTGGATCAAGATGAGAAGCCAGAAGATGTGCCTGGTGGGTTCTAACATCAGTAGCAGAACCAGGGGACTCTGTCCTGGCTCCTATTTCTCTTGTGTGTGTTACATTTCATCAGGAGTCATGATTTGTATAGACGGTTGTGTTCTGTACATTAACGCACTGTTTATGATATTTGTTGACGATATAAATGTTATGTATGTCGCCACGCTGTCAGAAACATTGAATCATGAGATGTCTCTTCAGTGGACTCCATCACTGACGTGTACACGGTGAGCCAGCTGAAACGGAAGGCCCAGGAGGATCCTGAAGCTTTCTTTGGCATCACATACAGCTTCGTCTCCAGGCTCGACCTGGACTCTTCTGTTTCAAAAGTCATCAGGACGCGGTGGTACATTCACACAGGAGCATGGGGGGGTGCTACACTACATTTCACCTATTTGAACATGCTAAAAACAATGTCTTAGTGTGTCTGTGGCTCATGATGAGCTATAGCTGATGTTTCCCCTCCTGTCTCAGCTCCAGGTGTAAGATTCAGGTGACCGAGGACACACAGAGCTGCACTAACATGTTGTGTCCTGGGAGGGAGCAGGCCTTTTCAGCCACCACTGGCTTTGACCTGCTGGTGGACCTAACGGACCACACCGGCACCCTGCAGGCGTGTGGCCTCAGGGGTCCAGTAGCAGAAACCACACTGGGCTGTACGGTCAGTACCGCCTCACAGAAACAACTGGACATGAAGTAGCCCCTGTGTGTCGGGATTAACAGCAGGTTGAACATCATGTATACACAGAACAAGTCTGCTGCTGTGTTACATGTATGTTTACAAGTGTTCTGGGAACTGTTTCATTTCTGCATGGGTCTGGAGATCCGGATTTGATATTGTTTGATCATGCATCTAATAAACGGTTGCAGTAGTTTCTATGAACAGTTAAGTATTTATGCTACAGGTGAGATTAACACCATGTTCATTTCACCTTGTAGACGGAGGAGTTTTCCACTTTGACTGATGATGAGCGGACTGCCATGAAGTGGAAATTTCTTTTGGAGAGATGCAAAATATATGTGAAGGTACAGTTGCTTTTATTCAATGCGCTGTGTTACCATAACAAAGAAGTAAATGGTAGGTTGAAAGACTGCTGTAATATGTTGTAGATGCTGCCTCTGACTAAAATGAGGACTGGGGTCCGGGGGATGGTCCTGGCCTGCTCAGTGGCTGATCCAGGAGAGGTGAAACAGCACATGTGTGCTCTGCTGCTGTGATCACAACACTGACTGACAGGAAAGCACGTGTTGCTGCTTTACCTGCCGCGTGCTTCTGTTCGGATTGAGATACTAACGTTAATACATTAACGGTTGGTTTGGTGTTTTGTGAATACATTGTCTTCTTTATTTATTCGTTGGACATATTTATTAAATGCATATATTAAGATACATGTACTTTAAACTAACTTATACGTTTTTGTTAAGTAAAATAAGTAATACCTCAATATGCTGTGAGTCAAATGTTTCAGTGACTGCTTATCCTTTTCAGAGTCGCACATTCACTGTACATTCACACCGACAGGCAATTCAGATTCAAATGAGGCCATTTTTAATTCAGTCGTCAATGACTGAATCCTGCAAACACAGACAAACTCCACTAGTTACTATTGTTATTGTATCCATGTATATTTGCACTAATGTATGACTTTATTATTGCTGTCTATGATATGTGGTATATAAAAGGATAACTATATTGGAATACACACTTTGTCGGTGCTATGCAGGTATTGATAGACTGCATTTGAGAGGTAAAAAGTGTTTCATATTTACTGAATTCAATGTTACACAAGTGATTGAACCCATTCTAGATTAAAAGGTCTGTAAACCAACCGTTCAGTCTCTTACTGGAGATGTTGGTATTTATTCTAATGTGGGTACTTTTATAGCACAGCCAACTACAACATATTCTGACTAGTTGGATTCATTTACTAGGGTTATTCGATATTTGTCCTGCTGTGATAAAACACGCCAGCAGATGGCGACAACGCGCCTGTTATCAGGACGGAACATTCAAACACCGTTCCGTGTTGCTGGTGGGACACTCTACGGGGTCGTACAGATTTTGTCGTCATCACAACAACTGAAGGTACTCTTAACCCTAATTTGCCAGATTAATTCTTTGATGTGTGATTTGTCACGTGATATATCCTACAATGAAATGTCTTTATCGTCACAACATGTTAGCTTTGGAAGTAGCAACGTGAGCTAACTGGGTTTAATGTCACATATAGCTAGCTAGGCTGCGATGCTAACGTTAGCCTGTTAGAACGGTGGTTGGATGTTCTTTCCAAAGGAAGACGTTGAGCCACGTCCCTCTATAAAATCAGATACGATGATGAACGATGTAAAGCGCAGCGGCTGACTCTGTTACAGCGACCCCGGCAGCGGCGGACCGCAGTGAAGCATGAATGTGAACCAGGGGACGGTGGGCAGCGACCCGGTCATCCTGGCCACGGCGGGATACGACCACACGGTCCGGTTCTGGCAGGCCCACAGCGGGATCTGCACCAGGACGGTCCAGCACCAGGACTCTGTATCCTTAATCCGACTCACCAACGGTGTGCTCCGACCAACGAGACCTGGACCAGAGTTTAGACCTTTAAACAGCAGACACACACACGGGCCGGATGAAAACCTTTTACGTTTTGTTTAAGATCTTCTATCAAAAGTAGTCTTATGTCATTATAATGCATCAAATACCACATATTTCATAAGGGGCTGTTGTTTACGGTCTTTGGAGAATTTCCTCTGGTTGTCTGTCGATGACGTCATCACAACACCTTTCTAGTTTAAGGAGATGTAAATCATGGAAATGTCAAATATTATAGAAATAACCCAAACCATCCACTTCCTTAACATTTGCTGTCAGCAGGTGAATTCCCTGGAGGTCACACCTGACCGGAGTATGATTGCAGCTGCAGGTCGGTTCACCTTCTTCTCTCAAACCTTCTCCCTCTCCTGCACTGCTGTTGGATTCATTGCTGATCTATTGTTAGGTTATCAGCACATCCGCATGTACGACCTGAACTCCAACAACCCCAACCCGGTGATCAACTACGACGGCGTGAGCAAGAACATCACGTCTGTGGGCTTCCATGAGGACGGCCGCTGGATGTACACGGGAGGAGAGGACTGCATGGCTCGCATCTGGGACCTGAGGTTCTGCCGAGGAAGTCACTGTGCTGAAACACTCTGCCTTCAACACACCTAACTCTGAATCCTCCTCCCAGGTCCAGAAACCTGCAGTGTCAGAGGATATTCCAGGTCAACGCTCCAATCAACTGTGTATGCCTGCATCCAAACCAGGTTCGATCAATGTGCGCCGGTTCATACTTGTTGTCTGAGCATTATAGGACATGTTTGTTTTACTGCCAGTGTTGTATGCTTATCAGGCAGAGCTGATTGTTGGAGACCAGAGTGGAGTGATCCACATCTGGGATTTGAAGACGGACCACAATGAACAGCTGATTCCTGAGCCAGAGGTGTCGGTCAACTCGGTCCACATCGATCCAGATGCCAGTTACATGGCAGCAGTCAACAGCTCGGTCGGTCCCCAGGCTCACTAACAAAGGTGCTGTTTCTGGATACTTTGTTCGATTAAATGATTGAACCTCTTGTTCAGGGAAACTGCTACGTGTGGAACCTTGCTGGAGGCATCGGAGATGAGGTCACTCAGCTCATCCCCAAGACGAAGATCCCAGCACACAAACGCTACTCTCTCCGATGCAAGTTCAGCCCTGATTCCACGTGAGTGCCCTCCTCCTCCTCCACACACACACACACATAGGACATTGTTGCTGATGATACAGTGTTTCCGTGCTCGTTGTCTCCAGGCTGTTAGCCACCTGCTCAGCAGACCAGACCTGTAAGATCTGGAGGACGTCCAACTTCTCCCTGATGACGGAGCTGAGCATCAAGAGTAACAATCCCGGGGAGACGTCCAGAGGCTGGATGTGGGACTGTGCCTTCTCTGGAGACTCCCAGTACATCGTCACCGGTCAGTACACGAGCCCTGACCAGCGGCTTCTCATCACGTGTTCTGGAATGAGATCCTAAATGACCATCTCCAGATGGTTCCTTTCTTTCAGACGTTAAAAAACAAATAAATATTAGGTTATAATTCATGTGTAATCAAAGTTGACCATGAGAAAGACTTTTAGTGGTTAATTCTGTACTGATGCACATTTGACCACACTCGTATGTAAATATTTCATCAATAGAGGTGTTTTTTCTATAATAACACTGTATATTTAGGCACACATTCAGTGACCTTAAGCAGCAGGTTTGACTTCAGTGTGACCTTGAAGAGAATTTCACATTCCGAGTCTGGTTTCCATCCAGCTTCCTCTGACAACCTGGCTCGCCTGTGGTGCGTGGAGACCGGGGAGATCAAGAGGGAATACAGCGGCCACCAGAAGGCCGTGGTGTGTCTGGCCTTCAATGACAGTGTGCTGGGCTGAGGAGGAGGAGGAGGAGGAGATGAAGACACAGAGACATGAAGGGCCTCTTTGGAAGATGTTGGGAATTCTGAAAACTGTTCCCAGATCATCTTGTGAAAGAGGAGGCTTGTGTTTGAACATTAGATGAATCTCTGTGTTCCAGGATATCTACAGTACGAAGGCATGTAAGTATTCAACATAGCAGCAGGGACAACATGTAAATGAATAAAGTCCGACCCATGTTAAAGAGCCAGCACGCCGTCGTACGGGAAGACTTCTACTAACAGAATAATTGGTATGTCTGATTAAAAATAATTAAATTCATAAGCAACCCATTTTCTTTTTAACTTCATCCCACACACAATAGGAAATCCTTTTTGTTATTATTATTATTATTATTACCACATGTTTCAAGTGGACTGGAATGAGCTGAGATTGATTGATTTCTCGTGTGTGTGTAATTCATTCAATACTTTTTATTCAAAGTTAAGTTGTGCTTTTCAGAATGATCACATGTGGATGAGGAAGGGAGAAAAGGATGGAAAATTAAAGATGTTGTTCAAAGAAGGCACTCATTCTCAGTCTAATGAAGAAATACTTGGCCATAAATACACAACAGTCTTTTATTGGACAGATCTAAACCATCTCACTGCGACGGAAGGGTTACATATAATTCTACTGCTTTCTCCTGTAATCTCCGACGTGTCCCACCAGAGGGGATATTACACATAAAGAGAGTGATGATAGGATTTGGTGATAACTGTGACAGCCTGTCTCCATCACTGGCAGAGTTGGCTGCTTCTCTGGTTTACTACTGGCTGTATGGCACAAAGGAAACAGTCAAAGCTGCCTTTTGTTCTGGGTTCTTTCTTGTACAGGGAGCTAAAAGACAACTTTGTCTCCCCGATCTTCTGCTGGGAGGAGACGAGTCACTCTGGCAGGTAGTAGAAGCACACAGACACACAGATGTTGCTGGGAAAGCAGATGTCAATGCAGAAGTAAACCAGCCTCTGTTTCCCCGGGCCTGAAACGAGAACACAAACCAGATCCCGCTGGTCATTGTGGAGACAGTGCAGAAGTGTAGTGTTGTGTTCAACCTGTGGTTTGCTGCAGCAGTGGAAAGGTCACAGATTAGACTCCGGTTTCAGCCTGGCGTCGCTGCGTTATGGAGTCGCCAGCTGGCTCTTTAAAAGCTCCTTCTGCAGTGTCTGTACTTCTCTAGTCATGAAACACGTGTTTGTACTAGATATATATATATATATTTAAATGGAGTAGTATATATGTGTTGTTAAAGGCTGAGGCAGATGAAACAGCTGTTAAACAGGAGTAAATGGGCATTCAGTAGGGACTATTTTCTGTGTGAGTCTCACGTCATGTGTTAGAGTAGCATGTGGGATTGAGTCAGACTAAACCTAAGTTCATGGTGATAAAGGAACATTGTGCAACGGGTCCTCACCCTCGACCCTCCTCGTCCAGTGGGTGGCGCTGTCCTGGCACAGAGCCTGGAGAGGCTCCTCCAGTGTGGACACATCCACCTGACTGGCCGCCACCACTCCCAGGAACTCCCTCTGCCTCCGGGTCTGGTTCCTGGACAGCTGGAGGTGAAGCTGCAGAGGACGGATCACAACATCTCAACAGAAACTCCACAACGGACAAAGAGTGTTTGTGCTCCGGAGGGAGGGACGGCGACTCAGGAGAAATCACATGAGAAACCATATTCAAGTGGCAGGGACATGTAACGTGGAGGATTGGGAGTGGAGCTGCCAGGAGCCAGATATCACACACAGTCACACCCTTCTTCATCACAAAGAACCACTTACACCTGTGGTGGCTCTGATAGTGACCCACTCAGACTTCTGTTGTGTACAACCCATTTCCCTCTGCTGGAAAACACCAAGAAGCACTGAATAGAGGGCCGGACCACCAGACCAGCCATACGGACCACCAGACCAGCCATACGGACCACCAGACCAGCCATACGGAGCCGGACCAGCCATACGGACCACCAGACCAGCCATACGGAGCCGGACCAGCCATACGGACCACCAGACCAGCCATACGGACCACCAGATCAGCCATACGGACCACCAGACCAGCCATACGGACCACCAGACCAGCAATACGGATCACCAGACCAGCCATACGGACCACCAGACCAGCCATACGGACCACCAGACCAGCCATACGGACCACCACACCATCCATACGGACCACCACACCAGCCATACGGACCACCAGACCAGCCATACGGACCACCAGACCAGCCATACGGATCACCAGACCAGCCATACGGACCACCAGACCAGCCATACGGGGCCGGACCACCAGACCAGCCATACGGACCACCAGACCAGCCATACGGACCACCACACCATCCATACGGACCACCAGACCAGCCATACGGGGCCGGACCACCAGACCAGCCATACGGAGCCGGACCACCAGACCAGCCATACGGAGCCGGACCATCCATACGGAGCCGGACCAGCCATACGGACCACCAGACCAGCCATACGGAGCCGGACCATCCATACAGGGCCGGACCATCCGTACAGAGCCGGACCATCCATACGGAGCCGGACCATCCATACGGAGCCGGACCATCCATACAGGGCCGGACCATCCATACAGGGCCGGACCATCCATACAGGGCCGGACCATCCATACGGAGCCGGACCATCCGTACGGAGCCGGACCATCCGTACAGAGCCGGACCATCCATACGGAGCCGGACCATCCGTACGGGGCCGGACCATCCATACGGGGTCGGCCACCAGACCACCGGACCACTGGACCGTCCATACTGGGCTGTTTCCCTCCTTTCATAGACTCAATGGAGGCCGACTGGGAAACAGGAGGGCAGAAACACTCAACCAAAGGTGGAAAAGGTGCTTTTGTGCAAAAAGATAATAATGAATAATAATAAAAAGATGATAAGGTGGAATAAGAGAAGCCTCATCTCAATTCATACAGCTTCACATCAATAACAGACACACAGGCGTCTCCTCACTGATCAATGCTTCAGGCTGTCCTTCAATCCAACAGTCTTAAAAGCTAAACAGCCCTCACAGAGCGGCCATTGTGCCCGCTGCAGGGCCTCCTGTAAGAAGATCCCGACACGCTGAGGGGGGGCCTGGAGGGGCCTGAGGGATCAGATTGTGACTGAGGAATTCAGCCATGGAGGCAGAGTGGGAGACTGTGTGACTCTTCATACGGCCCCTCTCTTTGTAAGGAGCAGCGGGGAAGTCATGCCAAACCTGCGAGAGCCAGCAGGTCTGGGATCAGTGGTGCTTTGGGATAAAGGTCATACATTAGTGAGGTGGTCACAGACGGATGGCAGAGGTCTTTATTTCACCTGAAGCTTTGTAGTCTCACATAGCCTGAACACAGCTCAGCTCTCCGTTACCTCGCGTGTTGACTCGTTGAGGAGGGGGTGCACGTTGGCGTAGTCGGACTCCTCCATCTCCCGCAGGAAGCAGCTCTCCTGGTCCAGAGGTTTGTAACATATCAGACCCTGCAACAGTGAGCAGACAGTCAGACCCTCTCCATCAAACAGACAACACATCTCCTGGCGTGGGCTGGACGTACATGTCTGATATCGAACAGCACAGTGGACGTCTGATTGGCAGGCGAGGTGACAGAAAAGGTCACCAGGTCATTCTGCTGGTCCACCACGGCTGACTGGTTGATCAGAGCTCCGGTCTGGTCTGGAACTGTGATTCGGACCACCTGTAAAGTCTAGAAGAGCAGCCTCTGGTGAGTGTAAGCAGTGACGCTCTGGGGTCAGAACTGCTGGACGGCGGTGGGTGTGGTGTACCTCAGGGCGAGGCCGCGGCGGCCCCAGGTGTCCCGTCAGACTGAGGGCCAGGAGGACCAGCAGGACCAGGAGCAGAGAGGCTGAGAGGCTGACCCAGAATGCTTTGTGTGGGAAGTGGGACTGCGAGGACACAGCAGAGCCCCCATCCTGCAGAGACGTTTCCCATTTGACATTTCACACACAAGAACCAGTGACGAGCTGCTATAATAATAATAATAATAATAATAATAATAATAAAAATAAAAATAATAAAAATACAAGCCAACAGACCAATTCTAGCAATCCGGACTTGCTGCTGGGATTTTATTTTCTATATCCTGCCCCCATTCGTATGTAAGCAGAACCAAACGTGTCTGTCTGCATGTCAGCGTCTCTTACCGTGACCTCGTCTTCCTCCAAACGCGTTCCTGGATGTTTCCAACACCTCACCATCCTGCGTCCTGGTAGCTCCTCACTCGCTCTCCTCACTCGCTGCCTCAGTGTGAAGCTGTGGTCATGACTGAGACGCAATACACCTGGCCAGCTTCTTTGTCCTGCAGACTCCCCCTCCTCCCCCTCCCCCTCCAGTCTCCCTCCCAAATCACTCACCAACTTCACAAAAAAAAACACAGAATCTTGTCAAACTCAGTTTTTGAGGCGTCTTCCTGCAATTTCCTTTTTTTTTGTCTAATGAGACTTATGCATCTCTAAGTTTACCCCTCTCCAACATGCTCCTGTTCCCCCCTACACACACGTACGAGTGGGGACTTGGCCACCCTCCCCAGCCCAGACAATGGACAAAGCGGCGAGGTGGGTGAGGCGGGTGAGGCGGGTGAGGCGTGGAAAGCCTCCTTCATCAGCTGGGAGGAGATAGCGTTGTTCCACAATGGTTGTGACTCCAGCTGATGACGGTCAGAGGTGACTTGAAGCACGAGACTAGGAGGGAAGTGTGCTGTCGTCACGTTGAACTTTAAGCCACAGAGAGAAGACGCCGAGTCAGTAAAGACAGCTTGAGTTTTATTACAAGGATGGAGAAGAACATGTCTGAGAAACACACACGTTAGAAGACCTGGTTCCCTTTTAAACAGCGGGCAGCATCGCACCGTCCTGCTGACGTGTGAAAAGCATTCTTTAAATCCAGAAGGTCAGAGCGTCTGAGTGTGTGTAGCCTCCTCTGTACCTCCCAGACCCCGACATGGCTGTAAACTGAACACACACCTCTGTGTGCTTGTTCCCTCCAGTCTGACTTTAGTTGTGTAACAGGAGATTGCATCAGACGGACTCTTTAACCACTCGCTCTACTGCAAAAAGGAACATTCACACATTGAAACAATACTGTAAATCTTTGTTCGTAGGTTAATAATAACAATCAATCATTAATATGACGTTAAATTAGCAGGATTTAATAATGATTATGTCTTTATCTCTTCTCCTCCTCAGCTGCTTGGTTGTGAAGCGACTTTAATCATATCGATCTTAATTAATGATTCCCTTTTAGAAGACAGTGGAGTGTAACAGTGAGCTCCTCCAGACAGGTGTGCATCATCTCATCATCATCATCTCCTCCTCCTCATCATCTCATCTCCTCCTCCTCATCTCCTCCTCCTCATCATCTCCTCATGTCATCCCTGTAGAGCAGGAAGGAGGTCCGCGATGCTCTCCACATAATAATCCGGCACCATGCCCTGCCTCTCCACACAGCCGCTCCTCTGGTGGGCCTCGGCGTCTGCCACCGTGCTGACCCCCGTGAGGGTGAGGAGGGTCTTCAGGCCGCAGTTGGAGCCCAGCTTGATGTCCGTGTCCAGGCGGTCGCCCACCATCAGGCAGCGGTCGGGGTCCACGCCGAACTTGGTGGCCACGCAGTCGAACATGAAGCGGCTGGGTTTCCCCACCGTCTGGGCCTGGCGCTGGGCCGCCGTCTCCACGGCCTGCAGCAGGCAGCCGGTCCCTGGGGGGTAGAGGGGGGGCAGTTACTGAATCAGCCTACAGCTGTTTTATTTCCTGTTATCAGATGATCACAGAAACTGCTGATTCATCTGCTGAACTTCTGCTGAAGCTCATATTATAGCTATATATGTATTATTCCTTTCATTCACTTCAACTATGAAAGCTCCGAGTGTAAAACCAAAAACTCCTACAGGCCATGAATGCATCGGGGGAGGGGGGTAGTGTGTGTGTGTGTGTGTGTGTGTGTGTGTGTGTGTGTGTGTGTGTGTGTGTGTGTGTGTGTGTGTGTGTATGTGTGTGTGTATGTGTGTAGTGTGTGTGAGTGTGTGAGTGTAGTGTAGTGTATAGTGTGTGTGTGTATAGTGTGTGTGTATAGTGTGTGTGTGTGTGTATAGTGTGTGTGTGTGTGTGTGTATATAGTGTGTATAGTGTGTGTGTATGTGTGTAGTGTGTGAGTGTAGTGTAGTGTATAGTGTGTATATATAGTGTGTATAGTGTGTGTATAGTGTGTATATATAGTGTGTATAGTGTGTGTGTGTGTAGTGTGTATAGTGTGTGTGAGTGTAGTGTGTATAGTGTGTGTGTGTGTGTGTATATAGTGTGTATAGTGTGTGTGTGTATAGTGTGTGTGTGTATATAGTGTGTATAGTGTGTGTGTGTATATAGTGTGTGTATATAGTGTGTGTTTATAGTGTGTATAGTGTGTGTGTGTATAGTGTGTGTGTATATAGTGTGTATAGTGTGTGTGTGTATATAGTGTGTGTATATAGTGTGTGTATATAGTGTGTATAGTGTGTGTGTGTGTATGTGTATAGTGTGTGTGTGTGTGTGTGTATATAGTGTGTATAGTGTGTGTGTATATAGTGTGTGTGTGTGTGTGTGTGTGTGTGTGTATGTAGTGTGTGTATGTGTGTAGTGTGTGAGTGTAGTGTAGTGTATAGTGTGTGTGTGTGTGTGTGTGTGTGTATAGTGTGTATAGTGTGTGTGTGTATAGTGTGTATAGTGTGTGTGTGTATAGTGTGTATAGTGTGTGTGTGTGTGTGTGTATATAGTGTGTATAGTGTGTGTGTATATAGTGTGTGTGTGTGTGTGTGTATATAGTGTGTATAGTGTGTGTGTATAGAGTGTGTGTATAGAGTGTGTGTGTGTGTGTATATAGTGTGTATAGTGTGTGTGTATGTAGTGTGTGTATGTGTGTAGTGTGTGAGTGTAGTGTAGTGTATAGTGTGTGTGTGTGTGTGTGTGTATATAGTGTGTATAGTGTGTGTGAGTGTAGTGTGTATAGTGTGTGTGTGTGTGTGTGTGTGTGTGTATAGTGTGTGTGTGTATATAGTGTGTGTGTGTATATAGTGTGTATAGTGTGTGTGTGTATATAGTGTGTATAGTGTGTGTGTATAGTGTGTGTATAGAGTGTGTGTATGCAGAGTCTGCCCCCCTACCTGGGACCGCCTTGCCCCCCTCCAGAGGCAGCTTGTTGTCCCGGTTGGTCCCCACGAACAGGCAGTCCGGGTCGGTCAGGTACTGCATGGCCCTGTTGAGCTTCATGTAGCTGAGGTGTTCGTCGAACCCGACCAGGACCGCCTTCACCTCGGGGTCCAGAGGCACGTTGGCCCAGTCGGTCTGCTTCCCGGAGACGTGGTCTGGTCCCAAGCCGGTCTGCTGGATCCCCACCGCCTCCAGCTCGTCCCGCATCGCAGCGCCCCCGATCAGGTAGACCTTCCCGTCCAGCTTGCAGACGGTCTTCAGGTAGGCGGCGGAGCAGTACGCGGTCCCGAACACCTCGTCCTCGGTGGCGTGGAAGCCCAGGCTAGACATCTTGTCCACGTACATGGTCCTGGTCTTGGTGCTGTTGTTGGTCACGAAGAAGACCCTCTTCCCGTGCTCCCTGAGCAGCTTGATGACTTGGGGGGCCCCGGCTATGGCCTGGTCTCCCCGCCAGATGACCCCGTCGCAGTCAAACAGGACGCAGTCCACCGAGTCCAGCACCGGTTTCACCAGCGCCCCGCTCAGCCGCCTGCACTTGGACCCGGACATCGGGACCCGGAGCCGTTCCGCGCTTTCAATTTACCGAGTACGCGTGCTGAGTACCGAGCACAGCCACTAGCGGGGTCCGGGACCAAGACCAGCACCCTGGAAGAAGCGGTCCGGGTGGCGGTTGTTACTTTAACAGGAGTAAAGTGTAAACGAGAGGAACCTGACCTTCCACCGACTGTTACGTCATCGCTGCTTCACTTCCGCACCGGCTTAAAGGGACAGGAGCCAGCGTTGACGTAACACGTCCAGTCGCATTTCCGGTCAAGCTTCATTCACAACATCCCTGTTATGTCCTGAGCATCAAACTACACTTCCCATGAGCCTCCCGTTTGACGCTAAAGACGTCTTCATTGACTGCCAGACACAAGTTTAATTTAGGAAGTTATTTAATTAAATCCTCACATACCCTTTAATAAACACAAACCTGGTAAAAAACAAAAAGGACAAAATATTCTAAATAAAAGCCGAGTCCCAATCACCTGATCAAACATTAAAAACTACAGTTGGAGTAAATGTTCATGCTTTATTTGATGGAATACAGTGAGAACATTTAATAATGCATAATTAATGAGATGTGATACATGTGTGTTTGCTGCCGGTGCTGTCAGAGCTCTCCGATGTGCGACACCTTATTGCAGAGAGATGCTGACGTTCAGACGGTGATGTGCATTCATGCAGCAGAACCCAGGAGGGCTCCTCTCTCAGTCGTCCTTCTCCTGAGCCGGCCGTGGAGGGAAGAAGATCTCTCCCAGGTTCTGGAGCAGCCCTCTGCTGTAGTAATGTCTCACAGAGTGGTCCGGGCTTTTGAGGGGGTCCGCTGCTGCAGGCGGGTGGCAGTGCTGACACACGTGACCCCGGCTCTTGTTCCACTCGTTGGAGGTCTGGTTGACGACGGCCAGGTAGGAATGAAACAGGGCGTAGCCCGCCAGCAGGAAGAAGACGAAGAGCAGGAACCCCAGCATGAAGACGACCCGGGGGAAGGTCAGGAACAGGTGCTGGAGGGACAAAGAAAATCTCTTACATTATTTATTATTACTACGTTGGGCATGGACGTGGCTGTATGATAACATACCTGAACTACAAAGAGGGGCCCCGCTGCCTGCTGCTGGCCGTACTCGTCTATATAACTGGCCCTCAGGAGCCCCGACCGCAGGACGGCATGAAACAGCATGTTTCCTGTCAGGATGGCAATGTCGCCCGCCATGGCACACACGGTGAAGAGGTAGAGCAGGAAGTAGCGTGTGTTCTGAGCCCCGATGCAGTTGTTCACCCACACACAGTGGTGGTCAAAGCGCTGGACACAGCGGTTACAGACCCCTGAAACACACACAGGGTAGTACTGAGTACTGGGTAGGAGTTCTGTTCCAATGTGTGTGAGATAATACACCATGTCTTCTTTCTCACATGCATCTACTCACGGCAGTGTTTGGAGCGAGCCGGTTTGATGAACCTGCAGGTCTCACAGGAGACTCCGGGCAGGAACAGCCTCCCGTCGTACGGATAGATGTGCAGCTGGCCAGACACCTTCCTCTTCGTCACTGTGCCTGCCGAGGAAGAGGAGAGAGCCAGACCGGTACACTCAGGCCGGTACACTCAGGCCGGTACTCCCAGACAGGTACTCCCAGACCAGTACACTCCACCAGGACCAGGAGAGGTCCAACTCAGTGATTTAAAGACTACAAGATTTAACACTTAATGCAACTGCTTCTCTCCCCACTCACAATTAATGTCCTGATATGTTTGGATACTTCAGCTGATGTGAGACTAACCTGGATCCCTCTTGATACAGAGGTAGAAGAAGAGGGTCTTGAAGGCCAGCAGGACGTACGGCACAGACAGGCTGGTCGGCGGCGCGTCCATCTCCCTGCAGAAGCCGTACACCTCGTAGGTGAACTCTGCGTACACGGCAGCCTCCAGCAGGAGGTGCAGGTAGATGAACATGTTGTTCCTACAGTTACACAGAGCATATACAGGCGTATCATGGTCTGTCACTGAAATAAAACATATATAATAGACCGTATTAACATGGTTCTTATGAAAAAGTCTTCTGGGAACAAACGTTTGATGGAACAGCCTGTGCATGGTCCGCTGGGAACACCTTTGGAGCCATAGGGGCGTGAACGGCTTAACCACCTGGGAAGAGAGCAGCTTGTTTAACGTCTAGTTTAACGGCCTTCTTTAAGGTAAACAGGGGTCCAACAGCGCCACGCAGCGTCGGGTCGTGGAAGTGCAGCTACAAAGTTTCTTCTCACCTTTCCCACAGAGTCGAAGAGGACACTAAAAGCCGTCTGCTGCTGGCCGGAGTATTTACACACCAGGACGATACACGTCATCACCATGGCAACGTAGACGGCGAACAGAGTCAGGAAGTCCATGTCTCTCCCGGAGCTTCCGGGGAAACGGACACAACAGGTGTTTACGGTGTAAACTCCCCGAGAGCAGGTAGCTAGGTAACGAGAAGCTAGCCTCCCGTCAGCGTCACGTCCGTTTAAACACGACGACGCAGTCTTTTTAACGGAATCATGCAGGAAGTGTCTGGTACATCTCCAACCACTCACAGGTCTACGTTAGCATGCTAACCCTGCGCTAGCATGCTAACCCTACGTCAGCTCCAGACGTCAGCAAACCTGCATACGTGTGTCCGCTTCCTTTACCTCCTAACATCCCGGGAGAGTTGTCATCCCGGGAGTTATCATCCCGGGAGTTATCGCGATGGCCGTCAGCATCACGTTCGGGGCTGCGCTGTAAACAATGCTACTTCCGTAGCATCTATGTAGCTAACTCTTATCTTCTTCTTCTTGTTTAATGGCGGGTGGCAACTCTCGTTAAAGGTGCATTACCGCCACCGACGATGGTGAGTTGCGTGTGAGTGTGAACCAGAGTATGGGTGCAGTCGAATAGTCAAAAAATAAGGTCCTAACTCCTATTCCTAACTCCTATTCCTTGACCTCTGGGTAAAACGTCACGGGGTTAAGGAAAGGCGATAGGAGAACTCAAAAGGATTTAGGAATAGTCGACCGCGGGGTTCAGAGAATCCGACCGGACTTTCACTAAACTACGTCATTATATCGCGGCCGCTGATGATTGACAGCTGATGATCGGCACCGGCGATTGACGTGCGTCTGCGCTGGAGAAACTACAATAATGGACTACAAAAAACGCGTCGTCCACTTCTCCACATGTTGGTTTTATAAACAGCTGGTTCACTGACCGGCTTCAGGTCCAGCAGCTCCTCCTTTCTGTTTGACCGTTGTTTTATTTACTTTTCATTTGTGGTTTTAGTTTCGTTTTTGTCAAACATTTGTAAAATGATTGAAATAAATAAAAGTATCATTAAATTATTATCACTGTCCACACATTTATCATCACTATTCCAATTACTCTGTCTGCATGAAAGTCATTGTTAAATATGTAAATGCACATATCGTTTGTTTTCATGAACGGCCGACGTGTGCGTCACTTTAAAGGAGTCATCACCCGGAAATCGCAATTTCTCTTGTTAAAACATGCATATCTGTTTTTGACCTCAGTTGAAACTTGCCTGAAAGGCTGGAGTTTGAAAGTGGCGCCGTTTTTTCGCTTCTGCTCTTTTTCCGAACAGGAATAGCACACAAGGGTGTGCATTCCTAAAGCACGAGATTTTGATTCTGCGCCTTCGGTGACGTCACCGTGGCGGCTACTTGCATAAGCCCACCCCTCTTTCACCACCCAACCCCGCCCCGTCCGCTACCTGAAATCGCCGAAGCGCCGCCATTATGTTTTGGAGTCTGCATGCAGGCAAGCCCCCCCGGCTCTGTCCTTCCTGCGGCGAATCAACGCGCGCCTCATTACATATTATACAATGCACATCCGGACCAGTCAAAACCTCGCGCGTAATCTCGCGTGATAAAATCGCGGTACGAAAAAGGGTCAGAACAAGCTCAATGTTTGATTAAAAATTTTTTTTTCTTTTTCTAATAAGTTTTACGAATTGATCCAAAGCGATCCAAGGGGGGCTGGATACGTATAAAACCAGGTGATGACTCCTTTAATAAATCCTGAAGATGTGTTGTCCTCCAGCCCTTTGCCCAAGTTTCTCAGATTTCCTCCCTCCTGATGAGAACCCTTTATTTTTCATCCAATATTCACCATCACAGCCAAAAGTCTCCAATGTTGTTGTTTTATCAGAAATGTATCTTGTTTTCAGAATCAAAAGGAAATGTGATGCACTTAAACTTTCATAGGATTGAGCAGCTTATAGTTTATATCTATCATTACTTCCTCCAAGTCAGACTGGGAATCAAACACAGATCCAGAATGCACTGTTTTCAACATTTTGGATACAGTTACTAGGCTCGTTCGACTTGATGTAGCCGCCTGCAGCGCGCTGCCTAACGTGATGTATTGTGGGTTGAAAGCGATGCATGATGGCTAGAATTTGTGTCCGACTTAGCAGCCGACTGCAAAGACGTCACAGGGTCGCGACCATATCACGTGACCCAAAACATCGCGGGAACAAGTTTTTAAGAGCCGCTTCTTGCAGCGCTTGGCAGCGCGGTGAACGGTGGCTGCAACTGGCTTGTCCACACCTCCGCTACAGCGGAATGGTTCTCATTGGTTAAAAGTTCAATGACGTGTGTTCAGGTCCGCACTCGGCGGCCACCTTGTGGTGAAATGATACTTTTTATTTTGGTCGCATTGATCTCATGGCTTGATCTAAAGTTCCGTGCATTGTGTTGTGAGTCGGCCTATTATATGTGAGGTCTGGTTAATACAAACATAGAATGATAATACAAATATACTGGGAAAAAAAAGAATGCCTTCCACATGTTGCCTTGCGTGTGTGTGTGTGTGTGTGTGTGTGTGTGTGTGTGTGTGTATATGTATTTATTTATGTATATATGTATGTGTGTGTGTGTGTGATATATATATATATATATATATATATATATATATATATATATATATATATATATATATATATATATATATATAAAACATATCCTCTTTGGTTTGCTGCAGTGTTCTATCGCTTGAGCACTATAGTCACGTTGACTTTGTTGTCCGACTTGACGGCGTTTGGCTGCCGTCTCTTTTAGAGCCCGCCCCCTCAGACACCTGCAGCTCTCGTCGGCGTGGTAAGTCAAGTCAAGTCAAGCCAAGCCCATCCCGAACGAGCCTACTGTTACTGTTGTTGTCTCCAGCGCTCCCCACAATGCACCAGGGCATCACGAGACACCTGTTGGGTCTGGTTGCCAACGCGGCCCAACAGCAGCTTGCAGAGCCGGAGAGGGGAGCGTCACTCAGGAGCTCTGCATGGACACCTATGGGAGCTGTTTAAACAGGTAACGGTGTGTGGATGGGATGTGTATTGATCATCATAGATGGTTCTGATGTTAAATAAGTGGTTGGTCGTGGTGCATTATGGGTATTTGCAGTACGCTTTGAGGTCAAGAAGTGTTTCTAAATATGTTTTTATGTTAGAATTTAGCTTGTTGTAAAGATAAATCATTTCAGGTCCCGTCTTTGTTTTTAAATACAAAACATATCCAAAGAAGAATGTAAAGTGATTTCTGTGGGGGAGAATGTGTTCTTTGTTCAGACTCAGTTCTGTGAAATGTCACTTCTCTGTCCGTCATCGAAGTGTTGTGGCTGTAAGAGGAGAGTTGGCTCGGAGTGAGCGGTGTCTGTTTGTACGGCCATGTGTTGAATTATTCACCTCCTCATTGATGCTCGGCCACTAACTTGCAGCCTTCACCTGTGATGAATTCTCATAGAAATTAACTATGTCATTATTGACATTCCTACTCCTTCTTCACATTCTATAGTAAGTGAGGCACCCCAACAATGATATGATGTAGTATAAAAACCTGTTTCTGATATCTTTCCCCCTACATAATCAGTCATCATAATGAATTACCAGAGGTGCCAGAAGTACAGACATTCTACGCTCAAGTAGAAGTACAGATAGTTAAAGTAGCCTACTATCAAAGACTGGTAAAAGTACTGATTCAACTTCTGTAAAAAAAAAAAATAGTACAAAGTAAAAAATATCCCTGTGAAGGACATTTCTACTGGCTGTTTTTTGCAAGGCTAACTGAATCTTGCATCTTATTAATAGCAAACAGCAGCAGCGATAATTCCCCTCAAATGCATTAAAACTAAAGTAATGATCCGGTTAGGAGATGAAAGTACAGATATTTGTGTGAAAAATGTAAGTAAAAGTAGTCAGAAAGCTGAGAGAGGGAGGGGGATGTTGAAAAACCCAAACAACCTGCTAAAATATGCTCAAATGGTCCGTCGTCCCTTTCACAGTAGGCTTGTTCGGGATGGTCTTGGCTTGACTTGAC
>NC_139933.1:200000-202500 GCF_963514095.1 Eutrigla gurnardus
CTGAAAGCATGTGGAACCACTAAACCAACATAAAGAGCTGTCATGGACGGTCGCAGACGTCCCTCGTCTTCATAGACAAACCTTCTTGCATGTTGTCTTCTGTCCATTAAACCCAGCTCTGTTTCTGCAGAGCTTTCAGTGCCGTCCGTTATCGCTCCCATTCACAAGTCATTTTCAAGTCCAAGTAAAAAGTCAGATCATCTGCAGGGATTTACACAAAACAGGCGTTTCCTGTTGTTATTCTGCAGGATGGATTAAAGGGGTCTTCAGATGCTTTAGGTTTAGGTGGGCCCCATCTGCCACCGGGGTGAATCCACAGTGACGGTCCACTGAGGGACTGACATGGAGAGAAGAGTTTTTAGTGGTTATTGAGGATTGGCAACGTGAAGCGAGTTCCCAGCATGCAGCTGACTGTGATGACGAGCCACAGACAGATCTAGTTGAGTACTACTAACTTACTACTGGTGGCCATGCCAGTAAGTAGTGGCCAGAAGGTTGTTTGAAGGTGTGTGGTTGATAACTTATGTGTCTGAGTGCCAACATGAGCAGCACAGAGTCTGTCCACAGATTGCACTTCTTCCACAAGCAGAGCCAATCAGAGCTTTAATCTCTTACTACCCTGGCTCCGCTCCACTACTACACCGCTCCGGACTCCTGTTCAGGGTATTAATATCCTGTCAAAGGGCTTCCCAGCAGTATGTTAGGGGGGCTGCTAATTAATTATTCAGACACTGAGAACTCCACATTGGTATTTGTCTAATAAAGGGCACTCCTATTTGCCAGAGCACCAATAATAACATTAATACCAGTTCCCACCCATCTCACAACTCTCTTACCTCCTCCATCTCCCTCTATCTGAGGGCTTTGGTGTTACATTTTGGATTTTCTTCTCATTATTGCGCTCGGAGCTTGTGTTGACTGGTTTTCCTTGATGATTGGTAAAGAAGCTTCCTGCAGCACTGAGGTCCCTCCTCATCGTTTCTCCTCTCAGAGAAGCAGCACTGAGGTCCCTCCTCATCGTTTCTCCTCTCAGAGAAGCAGCACTGAGGTCCCTCCTCATCGTTTCTCCTCTCAGAGAAGCAGCACTGAGGTCCCTCCTCATCGTTTCTCCTCCCAGAGAAGCAGCACTGAGGTCCCTCCTCATCGTTTCTCCTCTCAGAGAAGCAGCACTGAGGTCCCTCCTCATCGTTTCTCCTCTCAGAGAAGCAGCACTGAGGTCCCTCCTCATCGTTTCTCCTCTCAGAGAAGCAGCACTGAGGTCCCTCCTCATCGTTTCTCCTCCCAGAGAAGCAGCACTGAGGTCCCTCCTCATCGTTTCTCCTCTCAGAGAAGCAGCACTGAGGTCCCTCCTCATCGTTTCTCCTCCCAGAGAAGCAACACTGAGGTCCCTCCTCATCGTTTCTCCTCTCAGAGAAGCAGCACCGAGGTCCCTCCTCATCGTTTCTCCTCTCAGAGAAGCAGCACCGAGGTCCCTCCTCATCGTTTCTCCTCTCAGAGAAGCAGCACTGAGGTCCCTCCTCATCGTTTCTCCTCCCAGAGAAGCAGCACTGAGGTCCCTCCTCATCGTTTCTCCTCTCAGAGAAGCAGCACTGAGGTCCCTCCTCATCGTTTCTCCTCTCAGAGAAGCAGCACTGAGGTCCCTCCTCATCGTTTCTCCTCTCAGAGAAGCAGCACTGAGGTCCCTCCTCATCGTTTCTCCTCCCAGAGAAGCAGCACTGAGGTCCCTCCTCATCGTTTCTCCTCTCAGAGAAGCAGCACTGAGGTCCCTCCTCATCGTTTCTCCTCTCAGAGAAGCAGCACTGAGGTCCCTCCTCATCGTTTCTCCTCTCAGAGAAGCAGCACTGAGGTCCCTCCTCATCGTTTCTCCTCCCAGAGAAGCAGCACTGAGGTCCCTCCTCATCGTTTCTCCTCTCAGAGAAGCAGCACTGAGGTCCCTCCTCATCGTTTCTCCTCCCAGAGAAGCAACACTGAGGTCCCTCCTCATCGTTTCTCCTCTCAGAGAAGCAGCACCGAGGTCCCTCCTCATCGTTTCTCCTCTCAGAGAAGCAGCACCGAGGTCCCTCCTCATCGTTTCTCCTCTCAGAGAAGCAGCACTGAGGTCCCTCCTCATCGTTTCTCCTCCCAGAGAAGCAGCACTGAGGTCCCTCCTCATCGTTTCTCCTCTCAGAGAAGCAGCACCGAGGTCGGTCTGCTCACTTTGAAATGTGCAACTTCTAGATTACTTTATTGTTGAGGATTATTGTCGGGCTATGGGTGACTGCTAACCATGAATTGTCTGGGGTGAGTACACCTTTCTGTTCTTGTTCAGTTGAATGTATATGTTTACATGTTCACAAGAAGGGTTAATGAAGTGTGATTGGTTGTTGATTTCGGGTCTGCAGGTGTTCTCTGTTTGAAGAGGGAGGTGACTGAATATTATTATCATAATCTGATTCAGAACAAAACAATGGCAGAGTTGAGGGATGCTCTGCTCTGATGTAATCTGTGTGTGTGTGTGTGT
>NC_139933.1:207500-210000 GCF_963514095.1 Eutrigla gurnardus
TTGATGATGATGGTGATGATGATGATGATGATGGTGATGATGATGATGGTGATGATGATGATGATGATGGTGATGATGATGATGGTGATGATGGTGTTGATGATGATGATGATGACAGCTACCTGCTGTGCACTCACACTGACAGACTGACACAGAGGTGAAGTGTGGATGGAAGTGTAGGAGAGAGAGAGAGAGGGTAGAGATCCTAAGCTCGCTCACTCCCACACTGTTCCTGGTTGGTGAAGCTGCACGCTGCAGCAGTGAGACTCTGCAGGCAGCGAGTCACGCCGACATCTCCTGGTCTCCTGAGAGGAGGATCCTTCTCTCCAGTGCATCGTTCTCTACGTTCTCTTCTTCTCTCCGTTCTCTTCTTCTCTCTGTTCTCTTCTTCTCTCTGTTCTCTTCTTCTCTCCGTTCTCTCTGTTCTCTTCTTCTCTCCGTTCTCTCCGTTCTCTTCTCTCCGTTCTCTTCTTCTCTCTGTTCTCTCCGTTCTCTGGGGAAGTAGGGAAGGATCCCTCACCTGTCCATCACAAGCCTGGAGGAGGGAGCCTGTTGATTTGAATTAGTGTGGACTTGGATTGTGAAGATCATTTCAGCAACAGTCGAGTTTACGATCACTTTTGAATCTCTGCTGGATGTGTGACTTGCTGCTGTTATTCCACTGGAAGGTTTCTGGGTCTGGACTCTATGTTGTCTAGATGGAGGTGGATCTGTGATGTGGATCCATCTGCTTTCCTATTCTTTCCTGTTTCTTTCTGAGGCAACTCTCGTGGACAGATTCTAACATCGCCCCCTTTCCCTCCCATGCCGCCATGTTCGCCAGAATCTTCATCCCCAAGAAGCACCGGCAGCGCTTCGACGAGGCCGTGAACCAGAATGTCATCAACCGGCTCTGCCGGAGCAAGAGCATCAGCGAGCCGCAGGGCCGGATCCGCCGCAGTCGGAGTGAGGACCACTCGGACCGACACCGGGGGTCCAAGCGGGCCAGCTCAGTGCCCAGAGATGGAGAACCAGGAGGGAGGGGGGAGACGGAGAGAGAGCGGGGCGTAAGGAAGTCGGTCTCCGGGGTCCCAGCACACCCCCCCATCGGACCCAACCAGAGGTGAGCCCGCATGGACCAGATGTTGTTGTTTGTATTTACGTTGGGAGCAGAAACCAACAGGTTCATCAGCATTATGAATCATTTACAGGCGAGAAGAACACATACAGCCTCCGCTCCGTCGCTAGGTGACAGATCAGTTATTTTGGTCTCAGTTGCCTGAGATTTCTTTGGTCTATTGATTTTTGTTATGCTTTTTTCCAAGTAATTGATTAGTCGACAAGATGGTATGAGCGTTGAATTTGGTGGAGGACAGCCCTGAATGTGAGACAGGACAGTGTGTTCCAGAGTCTTCCATCCGAGTTTGTATGTCCTCATCTATATATCACCCGACCTTTAACCTCCACCCACCATGCTGATTACACAGCCACCACAGTGGACTGAGTGCAGGATTACAGGGGTGGCAGTGAACTCCCACACAAACTCACTCCCCTGCATGATGGGAATCCGTCCACATGGGAGTGAAACTATAGATACAGCTGAATATGTCCTAATCATGTCGCTAGGAGATGGGAATGATCCCACACAGTCTCACACTGGCTGGATGGTCCTTTACTAAAGATCCTTCACAAGATGGCCCATCGATACTCCAAATCACACACACACACACACACACACACACACACACACACACACACACACACACACACACACACACACACACACACACACACACACGATGCACCCATCTGCATTCAGCTCATCTTATATAACAGCCAGTATCCACAGCTCTCCAAGAACAGATCTATCTGTTTTCTCCTCCCCCTTCCTCTTTTTTCGTCTTCCCCGTTTACATATCACAACAGCGTTGCCTCGATTTGTTTCCATGGCAACGCACTGTGGATAGACACCACGAGTGTCTCATCTTTGATGTTATGAGAGGTTCCACCGTGTACCCCTCCACTTGGCCGAATGAGAGCAAAGCACCACCATCAGGCAAAAAGCTGTGTTTCCTTTCTGGAGAATGTCCTGATTATTTGAGTTCAGCCAGAAGAGAATCAAACACAGGAGATGGTTATGGTTAGGTTCTTTTATTGTCCCCAAGGGGATCATTATTTACACACAAGTCAATCTCAGAGGCAGCATACACTCACATAACACAAACTCTTCCCACATACAAGATAGTGATGTAGAGGCCACACTGGTTGGGATTGGGATGTATATATGTATGTTTATATAGAGAGCCTCCCTTCACATTCACAGGTTGTTGAACCAATGTGTAAATGTGAGACTTTCTTTTCTGAGTTCTGGGCTCTCGTTGGTTTTTCACCTTTTTCTGACATTTTACTGACCAAATTATTTTAAATATGCGTTTAATGAACAAAATGACGTCTTGGTATTGTGTGTACATAGTGTATGATGTCATCGATCTAATAAGTCCATGTGTAAATCCCCAGGATC
>NC_139933.1:212500-220000 GCF_963514095.1 Eutrigla gurnardus
GTGCGTGTGCGTATTTGATGATGACTGCACTATTCCCGCCCACCATCCCATCCCACCATCATTTGCTGCTGCAGAGCGGACTGACTCAGTGGGCCTGATAGAGATGGTGGAGATGATGGAGGCCTGGTGGAGGCCTGATGGAGATGATGGAGGCCTGATGGAGATGGTGGAGGCCTGATAGAGATAGTGGAGGCCTGATAGAGATGGTGGAGGCCTGATGGAGATGGTGGAGGCCTGATGGAGATGGTGGAGGCCTGATGGAGATGGTGGAGGCCTAATGGAGATGGTGGAGGCCTGATGGAGATGGTGGAGGCCTAATGGAGATGGTGGAGGCCTGATGGAGATGGTGGAGGCCTAATGGAGATGGTGGAGGCCTGATAGAGATGATGGAGGCCTGATAGAGATGATGGAGGCCTGATAGAGATGATGGAGGCCTGATGGAGATGGTGGAGGCCTGATGGAGATGGTGGAGGCCTGATGGAGATGGTGGAGGCCTGATGGAGATGGTGGAGGCCTAATGGAGATGGTGGAGGCCTGATAGAGATGATGGAGGCCTGATAGAGATGGTGGAGGCCTAGTGGAGGCCTGGTGGAGATGGTGGAGGCCTGATAGAGATGGTGGAGGCCTAGTGGAGATGGTGGAGGCCTAATGGAGATGGTGGAGGCCTGATAGAGATGATGGAGGCCTAGTGGAGATGGTGGAGGCCTGGTGGAGATGGTGGAGATGATGGAGGCCTGGTGGAGGCCTGGTGGAGATGGATGTCTCTCATCTGAAGCTAGACATCCTTTATTGATGAGAACGTATCAAGCTCTGGGATTTAAAGTTTCTGCTTGATCACATGAAGAGTTTGTTAAATCCAAACAAGACAAGTGATGACTCGGCGTTGATGTGGGGAACGCTGAGCAGTGAGATGACAGATGAGGAGGCGATGGTGGAAGACAGAGCAGAACACATTGTTTTGACTGCTTCCTTATGTAATGAGCATTCAGCACGGAGATCATCTGGCGTGTTGGCGAGCTGTGTTGCTGTCAGATTGACAGCAGCACATTAGTCACCATCTTGCTGCTCAGAGCACCTTGTTAGCCGGTGATGTTTGATCTCCTACCATCTGTCTCCACTCAGATAGTCCTGCTGAGGAGTGTGGCCTGAAGACGGGGGACCGGATCCTCTTCCTCAATGGACTGGACATGAGGTATGAGATTATTATTAGCAGGAGTTGTAGTAGTATTGTGTCCCTACCTACCGTCCAAAGTATATTTAGAAAAAGCTTGTTCTCCTCCCGGAGAATCCATCTGCTGCTATGACAAAACCTTTCACTGTGCCAAATAATCCATCACAGAATGTGTGAAGCTTTTATTCTGGTTTATAGTTTCCCTATAATCATCATTTCATCGTCTCGGAGCAGAGCTGCATTGCGTCAGCTTCAGGCCGGTCATCCTCAGGAGACAACGAGAGTCTCTGAAATAAACCCTCAACAACATGTAAAAACTCTTACACTGATGGAAGTATTAGTAATCCAGAGGATAGAGCCAGAATGGAGGGAGTAATACACAAATACATGTGTGTCTGCGGGTACAGGATGAATACATGAATACATGTGTGTCTGCGGGTACAGGATGAATACATGAATACATGTGTGTCTGCGGGTACAGGATGAATACATGTGTGTCTGCGGGTACAAGATGAATACATGAATACATGTGTGTCTGCGGGTACAAGATGAATACATGAATACATGCGTGTCTGCGGGTACAGGATGAATACATGTGTGTCTGCGGTTACAGGATGAATACATGTGTGTCTGCGGGTACAAGATGAATACATGAATACATGTGTCTGCGGGTACAGGATGAATACATGAATACATGTGTGTCTGCGGGTACAAGATGAATACATGAATACATGTGTCTGCGGGTACAGGATGAATACATGTGTGTCTGCGGGTACAAGATGAATACATGAATACATGTGTCTGCGGGTACAGGATGAATACATGAATACATGTGTGTCTGCGGGTACAGGATGAATACATGTGTGTCTGCGGGTACAGGATGAATACATGAATACATGTGTCTGCGGGTACAGGATGAATACATGAATACATGTGTTTCTGCGGGTACAGGATGAATACATGAATACATGCGTGTCTGCGGGTACAGGATGAATACATGAATACATGCGTGTCTGCGGGTACAGGATGAATACATGAATACATGCGTGTCTGCGGGTACAGCATGAATACATGTGTGTCTGCGGGTACAGGATGAATACATGAATACATGCGTGTCTGCGGGTACAGCATGAATACATGAATACATGCGTGTCTGCGGGTACAGGATGAATACATGAATACATGTGTGTCTGCGGGTACAGCATGAATACATGAATGTGTGTCTGCGGGTACAGGATGAATACATGCGTGTCTGCGTTTACAGCATGAATACATGAATACATGTGTGTCTGCGGGTACAGGATGAATACATGTGTGTCTGCGGGTACAGGATGAATACATGTGTGTCTGCGGGTACAGCATGAATACATGAATACATGTGTCTGCGGGTACAGGATGAATACATGAATACATGTGTGTCTGCGGGTACAGCATGAATACAGGATGAATACATGTGTGTCTGCGGGTACAGGATGAATACATGAATACATCTGTGTGTCTGCATGTACAGCATGAATACATGTGTGTCTGCGGGTACAGGATGAATACATGAATACATCTGTGTGTCTGCATGTACAGCATGAATACATGAATACATGTGTGTCTGCGGGTACAGGATGAATACATGAATACATGTGTCTGCGGGTACAGGATGAATACATGAATACATGTGTGTCTGCGGGTACAGGATGAATACATGAATACATGTGTCTGCGGGTACAGGATGAATACATGAATACATGTGTGTCTGCGGGTACAGCATGTTACATGAATGCATCTGTGTGTCTGCATGTACAGCATGAATACATGAATACATGTGTGTCTGCGGGTACAGGATGAATACATGAATACATCTGTGTGTCTGCATGTACAGCATGAATACATGAATACATGTGTGTCTGCGGGTACAGGATGAATACATGAATACATGTGTCTGCGGGTACAGGATGAATACATGAATACATGTGTGTCTGCGGGTACAGCATGAATACATGAATGCATCTGTGTGTCTGCATGTACAGCATGAATACATGAATACATGTGTGTCTGCGGGTACAGGATGAATACATGAATACATGTGTGTCTGCGGGTACAGGATGAATACATGAATACATGTGTGTCTGCGGGTACAGGATGAATACATGAATACATGTGCTGGTGCACGTGAACACAGCAGGACAGTTCTGGTGGGAGGAGTCCTCCTTGTCTTGACCTTCTGCCTCCTGGTGTTCAGAGTGTGGGAGTGCAGATCAGAGATCCAGCGTGGATGGAATTGAATTGCATTTATAGGATGTGTGATGTGTCAGCCAATGCACCCGGAGCTGTGTGGAGAAACATAACTGCTCATTCTGCCACCCTGCCAGCCATGGGAGACGTGGCAGAGCTGTTCCCATGGCTGCGGGTGGACTCGCCTGATTGGTCCCTGATAACTCTGCAGCAGCAGATCTGGAATCAGTTGCTCACCAGAGAGACAATAACACATGTTGGAGCTTTCAGTGTCCTGTTGACAGAACCGTGGTGTATGGGATCTACTGGAATGTAGAACATTTAAAAACATTCATGTGTTTTACATTATTTTGTTTTATATATTATTATGTGGTGTGGGCAGGGGCGTCAGCAGCATTTGATATGTGGGGGGTCCTGTATAGGCGGGGGTCTGGGGGACCTCGCCCATAACATTTTGGAATGAAAGTTCCCACATTCTGGTGCATGCTAACATGTTTTTGGAAGATGTCTCTTCCGTTTCTAATGTCTCTTGTTCCTAGAAATAAAAATGGGGAACACCCCAACGCTAACCCCAAACCCCAATTTTCACATTTCTGCTTGTATCTCAGGAACGAAGGGTCGTAGAGACTCGGGACTGGGTGGCGTCTGACCTAATTTGACCCCTCTGAGCACACGGGTACCTACGACTTACCGTTTCCGGAGATACAGCCAAAATAAAAAAAAAGGAATTAACCCGAACGCCAACCCTAACCCGGCCAAACATTTTAATCTCAATGACATGATCCGTCATGGACTTGCTGCTCTCTCTTCACTGTAGGAACTGTTCCCATGAGAAGGTGGTGTCCATGCTTCAGGGCAGCGGGGCCATGCCCACTCTGGTGGTGGAGAAGGGCCCGTCAGAGTTCTCCTCGGACCAGACTGACCCCGAGGACTCTCCAAGCCTGGCTGTCACCCCCTTACCACGCTCCAGGTAACGCACAAGCAACAACAATAAGGGGTCAGAACAATACTCTAACATAATATACAACATAATGACAGTCTGCTTCCATGTCTGCAGGTCTCCAGCTCTCAGCTCTCTGCAGTGGGTGGCAGAGATCCTTCCACCGAGCATCAAAGTCCACGGGCGGACCTTCAGTCAGCAGCTAGAGCACCTGCTGACCATCCAGGAGAGGTACACGGTCTGCAAGTCCCTGGAGACCTTCTTCCAGCACAGGTCAGTGGGACGGAGAGGCTCTATACATATTATATATATATAATAATATATCAGTGTTAAAGGGATGTAAGAGAGCTGACAATGAAGCGAGGAGAGAAGAATTCTTTAAAATACTCGGGGACATCAGTGATTTAGCTTGGCAGCTCCAAATGTTAGTAAGAGACTTAAAGTTCATGAACTAGCTGGTTTACACTGATGCAAACATAGCTGTTGCCCTGGAAACGGTGTTTTTACCATCCTAAATATATATCCATCCATTGTCTACCGCTTATCCTGTATTCAGGGTTCACGAGCCTGCTGAGGTCTCAATGCAGGTGGAAGAGAGCGGCAGAGAATGTGATGAGACACAATGTTTCCTGCAGGACGAGATGGATGCAGCTCTCACATCCTCAAACATGTCACGCTGCAGGATTAGAAGCAACAAACACATAGATTTTATCCTGCAGTATGCCTATAAGCCCCCGAAGGCATAACTCCCACTAAAGCGACACCCCTCTTATCCTCCTACCTTTTCAGACTCCGTTTCCATGCCGTGTCTCATGCTTGGCTCTCATTACAGAGAGAATATATATGAAGCTGAATACTGACATCACACGGCATGAAGGGGTTGGTTGTATACAGATGTGAACATTGTGTGTTGACAGGAATGTGGACACTCTGATAGTAGACGTCTTCCCGGTGTTGGACACGCCGGCCAAACAGCTGATCTGGCAGTTTGTCTACCAGCTGCTGACGTACGACGAACAGGAGCGCTGCCAGGGGAAGCTGTCCCGCTTCCTGGGCTTCAAGAGCAGCGGTGAGCCCTCAAACCCCGGAACCACACACACCGCCTCAGCAGGCTGCTCGTTAGAGACTTACATGTGAGGTAGACAAACACCTTTCCTTGTCATGGATCGAAGCGCCGTGTGTGTGTGTGTGTGTGTGTGTGTGTGTGTGTGTGTGTGTGTGTGTGTGTGTGTGTGTGTGTGTGTGTGTGTGTGTGTGTGTGTGTGTGTGTGTGTCTTACAGCGGTGTTGGAGCCTGACGGAGGCTCAGAGCAGCACCGACGGAGCAGCTCCATGCGGGTGACGGGCACGTCGTACCGCGGCATCGTCCGGGAGAGGAGCTCTGACGACTGCATCATCGGGACTCACCTGGGAATGGGTAACCACGGCAACAAGGATTACCTGTAGCTCAAATCCTCAACAGTAGACTTATGGATCAAATACTTCTCCCTCAAATTAGAAACACTCTCAACTGAACAGACATGATGATCTCTTTGAGAGGAGCTGTTTCGCTTTCCGTTAGTGTGTTTAAACCTTTAAAACCTCGCTAACTAGCATGCTAACCATAGCAACATGGCAGCGTTGTGTTCCCAACTTCTTCCTGCTGCGTCAAAACCAAAACACCAGCAACAGATTGAATGCCGACTGTAAAGTGAATCATTTTAGCTTTGTTATGAAATCTCCAGTTTGTGATTCATTTGTGAAGATCTTCTACAGGTAAAACATCCATCATACATTCATCCATTCATATCTCAGCTGTGATGTGTAGAAGCTGCCAGGTTCTGTGTTCCATCGCTAACATGGAGCCAAGCGTCTGTCTTTGGCTCCTCCACGCTGCTCTACTTCATCCTCTTCCTCCTCTGGGTGGAGGTGGATGGAAGGAGGAGGCTTATGTGTCACTCTTCATGCCTCACTGTGCTGTAGGAATTCATGTGGATGAATCCGGGAGTCCGGAGGAGAGGCAGTCCGGAGATGGAACCTCCTTCCCCGAGTCCCCCGACCTCAACCATGTAGGTATACCTGCGGCTGCAGCCTCGCTGCTCGGCTGGCACAATGATGCTCCTGATGTTCTCTGTGCTTTCTGGCCTGCATCATCTGAAGGTCTGCTCTTCATTATGGGAATCCAACACATGCTACCAAGTTCTCATGTGTGGCTGCAGTCAACCTGTCCCTGAAACAGCAGACCTTCACGGTGATGCGTGGCAGCGACGGCGTGCTAACCAGCTGATGGTGCCTCCGCCCGTAGATGACAGGCGTGTACACGGAGCTGGAGAACGTGTGCACGGGGAAGAGTGTGTCGCTGCTGCAGGGCGGCTCCTCAGGAGAGCACGAGAACCCGAGACAGACCGAAGCCCACGGGCGCTCTCTCTCCCCCCTCACACTCCCCCCTCTCACAGGTACTCATGGGCTGAAGGACACGGCGTGCACACACACACACACACACACACACACACACACACACACACACACACACACACACACACACACACACACACACACACACACACACACACATATACACACATATACACACACATATACACACACATACACACATATATATACATATACACACACACACACACACACACATATATACATATACACATATACACACACACACACATATACACACATATACACAGACAGACAGACACACACAACCACACACACACACACACAGACACACACACACACACAGTGTCCGTGTGCTTCCACATGCTTTGGTTCATACCATGTGCCGTTTAGGTGTGATTCACACTAGTAGTGACTCGAGTGAATAACCTCAATGGCACATGATGATGATGTGTTCAAGTCCCACTGGATCTGCTGTAAATACGAGCTGCTGAATGGGAGCGTTGGTCGTTACAGGTGACAAATATGACAAATGTCACATATATAATGTTCCATGAATGACATCAATTCAGATACTTCTCCTCCTTCTGAATGTGTTTACATTAGTGCTCATTCAAATTCTACTATCTATACATGCACACGAGCCTGGGGTTATCGCTTCGTTGCCATAGTAACTGCTCAAAGGAATGTCACACATCCTTTCTCGAGGACCTCATACATGTCATCCAATTAAAACCTCGTTAATGTCTTCCTTCCAGGCAGCCGTAAGT
>NC_139933.1:225000-230000 GCF_963514095.1 Eutrigla gurnardus
TGTGTGTGTGTGTGTGTGTGTGTGTGTGTGTGTGTGTGTGTGTGTGTGTGTGTGTGTGTGTGTGTGTGTGTGGACCCCCGGTGCCTGGAGAACACATCCTCACACTGTTGTTAATATGACCAGTCTCTCCTCCAGAGCCAGCCTTCGTGCCGGAGAACTTTAAAAAGAAAGACGTGGTGGAGATTCTGTCTCACAAGAAAGCCTACAACGCCTGTGAGTACCACAAACCTGAGTCACACCTGAGTCTCACCTGAGTCACACCTGAGTCTCACCTGAGTCTCACCTGAGTCTGCCAGATGACACCAAAATGACACGTAATACCGTATTTTCCGATTCTTTGAAGAGCTGGACTGAGTCACTAAAGTGTCATTTTCTCCATCAACTTGATGCACTTCTGCCTGCAAGTGATCACAACCTAAAATACATTCAAAAACTATTAATGCTCCCACATTTTCATCTACAAACAATAACATTTAGCACAGGAGCAGACCCTGAACTCAGTCTGCTCACATCAAGGACAACAGATGTGAGATACATAAAAACCCCTCTGAATGATAGACAGTGGAGCGTGTTGATGCTCTGTGTAAATACTAATAATAAATCCTGTCTCCTCCCTGCAGCCATCCTCATCGCTCACCTGAAGCTGTCGTCCGGCGAGCTGCGGCAGGTCCTGATGAACATGACCACGGACCGGCTGGAGGCGGCCCACATCAAGCAGCTGCTGCTCTACGCCCCCGACGACCACGAGCTGCAGCAGTACGAGACCTTTGAACAGGACCCGGCCAAGCTGAGCGAGCCCGACCAGTTCATATTCCAGGTACGCATACCACATCAGACCACATCAGACCACATCGGACCACATCGGACCACAGCATACCACATCAGACCACATCAGACCACATCGGACCACAGCAGACCACATCAGACCACATCAGACCACATCAGACCACATCAGACCACATCGGACCACAGCATACCACATCAGACCACATCAGACCACATCGGACCACAGCATACCACATCAGACCACATCAGACCACATCAGACCACATCAGACCACAGCAGACCACAACAGACCACACGAGCACGCTCAACGCTGGGGGAAGCCAGAAGGAAGGGTTTGGGTAAAGTGTGTGTGTTGTGTGTTTCAGATGCTGGCGGTGCCGGAGTATAAAACCCGTCTGAGGAGCCTCCACTTCAAGACCACGCTGCAGGAGAGGACGGAGGAGATGAAGGTCGCCTACGACTACATCTACAAGGCCTCGCTGGAGCTGAAGAGCAGCAAGAAGCTGGCCAAGATCCTGGAGGTAAACGTACAAGCTGAGAGACAGCAGCTTTTATAGCCAGTGCTCATCCAGCGCTCATTCAGTGCCTCTCCCCTCAGTTTGTTCTTGCGATGGGGAATTACCTGAACAACGGCCAGCCCAAGAGCCACCAGACAACCAGCTTTAAGATCAACTTCCTCACTGAGGTACATGAATCATGATGTTATACATACGTGATGTTCATCTCGTCGTCACTTATTCATTCTCTCCTTTCTGTCCTGCAGCTCAGCACGACCAAAACCGTAGACGGGAAGTCCACCTTCCTCCACATCCTGGCCAAGTCTCTGTGCCAACACTTCCCCGAGCTGCTCAACTTCTCCAGAGACCTGACCACAGTGTCTCTGGCAGCCAAGGGTAGACAACTTATATATATTATATACATAATATATGTGTGTGCAGAAGGCTGGTTTCTATACAGTCAGCAGACTTTATTTAGGTTGAATGTGTGTCGTTATAATAACCTGGTTTAATAACCGCTGGCAATACGTCCATGCATGCTGTTCAGTGAACCAGAGGGCCATCACAGCCGAGCTCAGTGACCTTCACTCCACCATCCTGGACATCAGGAAGGCCTGTCTGAAGATCCCACCCACCTCCGAGGACCACTTCGCCTCCGTGATGAGTGTACGCTTACCCAACACACAGAACGCACAGAACACGCACAGAACACACAGAACACGCACAGAACACGCACAGAACACGCACAGAACACGCACAGAACACACAGAGAACGCACAGAGAACGCACAGAGAGCGCACAGAACGCGCACAGAACACGCACAGAACACGCACAGAACACACAGAACACGCACAGAACACGCACAGAACACGCACAGAACACACAGAACACGCACAGAACACGCACAGAACACGCACAGAACACACAGAGAACGCACAGAGAACGCACAGAGAACGCACAGAACACACAGAACGCGCACAGAACACGCACAGAACGCACAGAACACACAGAGAACACACAGAGAACACACAGAGAACACACAGAACACGCACAGAACACAGACAGAACACAGACAGAACACGCACAGAACACGCACAGAACACGCACAGAACGCACAGAACGCACAGAACACAGACAGAACACGCACAGAACGCACAGAACACAGACAGAACACGCACAGAACACGCACAGAACGCACAGAACACACAGAGAACACACAGAGAACGCACAGAACACACAGAGAACGCACAGAACACACAGAGAACGCACAGAACACACAGAGAACGCACAGAACACGCACAGAACGCACAGAACACGCACAGAACACGCACAGAACACACAGAACACGCACAGAACACGCACAGAACACGCACAGAACACGCACAGAACACAGACAGAACATGCACAGAACACGCACAGAACGCACAGAACACACACAGAACACAGACAGAACATGCACAGAACACGCACAGAACACACAGAACACAGACAGAACACGCACAGAACGCACAGAACACAGACAGAACACGCACAGAACGCACAGAACACACACAGAACGCACAGAACACACAGAGAACACACAGAGAACACACAGAACACACAGAGAACGCACAGAACACACAGAGAACGCACAGAACACGCACAGAACGCACAGAACACGCACAGAACACGCACAGAACACACAGAGAACACACAGAACACGCACAGAACACGCACAGAACACGCACAGAACACACACAGAACACAGACAGAACATGCACAGAACACGCACAGAACGCACAGAACACACACAGAACACAGACAGAACATGCACAGAACACGCACAGAACGCACAGAACACAGACAGAACACGCACAGAACACACATCACGCACGACACGTCACACCACGCACGACACACGACTCACGTCACACGTCACAGGACACACGTCACACGACACACGACTCACGTCACACGTCACACGACACACGTCACAGGACACACGTCACACGTCTCACGTCACGGGACTCACGTCACGTGACACACGACACGTGACACATAACACACGTCACATGACACACGTCACGTCACATGACACACGCCACGTGACACGTCACATGACACACGTCACGTCACATGACACACGTCACGCACGACACGAGATTAAGTGTCGTCGGGCAGAATTTGATATTTTGGGTAAATGTGCTCTTTAGCTTTCTTGAAGGTAAGATGAGGAGGTAAATACCAGCTTCTTGATGACGGACGGATCTGAGACTGGTGGACATGTCCTCGGTGGACTCTGGATGGTGGACATTGATTGACCTGAATGTATCTGTACACTGACTTCTGTGTAAAAGGCCTCCGTTTTGTCCCCACAGAGCTTTTTGGAGAACAGCCACCCTGCAATCCAGTCTCTGGAGTCCCTGCAGACCCGAGCCATGGAGGAGTTCTCCAAGGTGGCCTCCTTCTTCGGGGAGGACAGCAAGACCGCCAACACAGAGTCCTTCTTTGCCATCTTTGCAGAGTTCATCTGCAAGTTTGAGGTGAGTTGAAACAGCATGTATACAATAATGTGAATATTTGATGACATTTGTATGGCATACCATGATGTTTAATCAGGTCACATGAGACGATGGGTTCTGTGTTGCAGAGAGCTCTCAGTGAGACCCAGTCTCCAGAAAACCCCCGAAGCCCTGGACTGCCTTCCCCCCTGGCCTGGTAAGGGGGGGGTCAGGCCAAACCAAAGTGCCAAGTCGCCACACAGAGACACTCAGACCAACGGAACGGAGAGCATCTCTAGCGCTGATGGTTGTCCCGTGTGTTATAGTACTGGTATTATAGTACTGGTATTATAGTACTGGTATTATATCAGGTGCTGGTTCCACAGGTCAACAGGAAGTCAATGCAAACTGACCCCTCTAACCGTTCTTTATCTTATTATTTACATCATTCAAACAGTAGATGAGAGAATTTCATAACAATGAGATGGAAGTAATGATAACATTTAGATTAATACACGATTATATAAAGTTTATATTTCTATCAGATCATATTTGAAAAATGTAAAGATAAAGTGTAAATGTAGACGGACGGCGGTGTTCTTGAAGTACGTGTTGTTGGAGGAGCCAGATGTTCGTCCAGCGGTGCCCCCGGAGCTCCCCCACAGCCGGATTCCTTCTTCTTCTAACCGTTTATCCACATTAAGCCACTGGAAGTTTTCTACCTGTGTGTGAAACCTCGTAAGAAAAAACAGGGAAATCCTAACCAAACAAATGCAAATACATTTTGTTATTTCAATAATTCCTAATTCAGTTTCAATCCAACAAGTATTCAGATTGCAGCCAGAGCAACCCGATCATAAACAACCACAGAACTCTGTCCACTCAGGCTCCTGAACGGGGACATCCAGTCTGTTGCCATCGGCAACCACACAGTGACGTTTGAGAAACATCATTCAGAATCACCGACGTCACCAGCAAGCGGTGAGATCTGGCTCCAGGATCCGGTTTCTTCCCGGGAGGCTGCTGGATGGACACTGGAAATGGCCGTTTCCTGCTTTTTTTTTGGTCGTCATGGTGATCTGACTCACTACAAGTACAGTGTTTATGTCGAGCTTGTAAATGTACAGGTTTTGCTATGCACAGCGCCTACAAGTCTTTTTGTATTCTATGCTTGTGTGTTCTCCGAGTTTGGCTTTATTGACTTGTTGATCAGGATTGATTGATTCTCCTTTAGTTC
>NC_139933.1:235000-237500 GCF_963514095.1 Eutrigla gurnardus
GAAATGGATCAGTGCTGCTTCCTAATTGGACGGACTGATATCTCAGAAATATGATTGACTTGCAGTTACATTATGTTGTTCTAGTGTTCCCTTTATTTTTTTTGAGCAGTTTATATATATATATATATATATATAAACATCAGTATAGTATAAAACGTTATAGTATACCATTTGCTGTATAACCTTTCAAGGTCAAAGTAACATCAAACCTCTCAAAGGGTCGCTTTAACCTGTGAAGGTTATTATTATTATTATTATTATTATTATTATTATTATCATCATCATCATCATCATCATCATCATCATCATTCTCATTATTGTCATCATTATTATCATCATTATTATCATTATGATTACAGTGCAGCGGTGTCAGAAGGAGAGCAGGGACTCAGCTGTGAGTAAACGATGCCGTGAGGACATGACAGACTCACCCATCAGACATGACAGACTCACCCATCATCTTGAAGGCGGAGCCACAGACCCCGTTGGAGTCCCCAGCCAAGGTGCTGGGCTGGGGTGGGGGGGGGACGCTGGGTCTGTTCCGGGGTTTGGGGACGGGCCGCGGCCGGGGGAGGGAGCCCGACTGGTAGGGAGACGGGGATGGAGGAGCCACATCCTGGGGGGCGGTGGAGGGCGGAGGCGTGTCTGGAGGGCTCGGGGTGCCTGGAGGGGAGGAGTCCGTGTGCTGGTCCCCCCCGGGCTGCAGCGGGGAGGGGCTGCCCTGTGACGGAGGCTCTGGAGGGGGGTGGCTGGGGGCTTGGATTGGGGGCTGGTTGCTGGAGTGGCGTCTGGGTGTGGCGCATGGCTGTGAGGTGGGAAAGGTGGGCGAGGTGGGCGAGTGGCTGGACAGGGGCCTGGGGGTGGGGCTAAGGGACTGGGAGGAGCCTGAGGGGGGGGCATGGTTCGCTGCATTACAGGGCTGGCTCGGGGGAGGGTTTGTTGGTTTGGGGGGGGCGGGAGCCTGCTTCTTGGTACCTGGAATTAATTAAACAATCTTTATTATATTATTAAAGAACAACAAATGAAATAGAAGTGGACAATAAAGAGGGAACAACAACAAAAACACTGGGAAATGTGACGGTCTGGCAGCGAGTGTTCGTTGACACACAGCACAACAGCTGAGATCAACTCTTTATTTGGATTTTTATGTTCTCATAAAAAAAACAATTTGAAGAGATTTCCCAAAATAGAAAAAACATTTTTTCACACGTTTTCAAATAACTTCACTGCCTTAAACTTCCTGTGACCTGGATGACGGATTATAGATGTAGTTATTATAGATATAATATATAGATATTAAGACCATCACACTGACTCTTACCTCGCCGCATCATATGTGGACTGGGCCCCATGGATCCAGCCCCGGGGTTCCCAGTGCCTAGCTGCCCCCCTCCTCCGGAGCCATTCCTCTGGAGGAGGGGGGTCGGGGCCGGTGTGGACTCACGATGCCTCGGGTTGCTGCAGAGGAGGAGGAGGGGAACGTCTCTTTTAAATCGGTACTGTCTGCTTGTACAACAGCATCCTCACTCACTGGTTCTGGACTTACTCAGACAAACACAGGTTTAAAGTTGTCTAATCCCTAATCTGGCCTCTGATGGACGGGTACAGCAGTCCGTGGGACTGAGAGAATGCTGAAGTGAAGAATGTGGATGTGAGACGTGTCCTTTCAGCAGCTAAATCAAAGACACCCTTCACTCGTGGATGAGTGTGGGCTTCCTGCTGACTCGGGAGCTGCAGAGGCCTGGGAGGGATGCTAGCAGCATGACAGACGCCATTGTTGTGTGTGTCTGTGGGTTGAAGACAAGTCTGCTAGCTGGACCTGGTGTAAGACCACTGGGGGTGGTTTAAGAGAAACCATGTGTAACCGTGGCGACCAAGAGAGGAGGAGGTGCAGCAAACACGTGCATTAATAATCCAAATTCACCAGACCTCACAGAGACAGTGCTGCTGTCTTCCCATAACATGAACCCTGAAGGTGTTAGCGTGTCATGTGTCTGTGTGGCATGCTGTGTCATTCTCCACCAGCAGGGGGCAGAGCGGCAGCCCTTACCTGAGCTCCTCTGTGTGCTGGGCTAGGAGTTGCTGAGCGGCTGCTAGGGCAGCCAGACTCTGTGCCAAGCTTTGCTGGGCAGCGTCAGACCCTGGACCCCCTGAAGGAGGCGGGGCCTGGGACTCAGCTGAGGGCTGGGGGGCCTGCACAGCCCCCCCAGGCCCCGGCCCTGGAGCCTCCACAGGGGGTAAAGGAGGCTGGAAGGCAGGTGACGTGTGCTGCTTTCTACCTAAGGTGTTACTGCCTCTACGGAGGGTGTGGTCCGAGTGCTTGTTAGGGGTGCTACACGGGGGGGGGGGACAAAAACACCAAAGCTTTGATCAGATTAACAGATTAGGAGAGAGAATCACACACACACATATTAAAAGGGTTCCCTTGAATCAACCCGTCGTGTACAGCAGCAGCAGAAAGGGAAGCAGCGTGTTTAAAGAGGCTTTCTAAGCATTACTT
>NC_139933.1:242500-277500 GCF_963514095.1 Eutrigla gurnardus
TGAGATTATTGACTTGGTTGCCTGCAACCATCTGTGATTGGATCGTTGGAGAGTGGAATGAGATGACCTGAACTCTAAACACATGCAGTATGATGGAAGAGAGCTGCAGACGGACCAACCTCGCTCTGGCAGAATCATAGTCCAGCACCAGCTTGGCCAGCTGTTTCCTCTGCTTCAGGATGTTGGGGATGTCCACCTACACACAGCAGGTCCACATAACACACACATGGATGACTTCTCTACTCATTAGTGTTTGAAGGTCAAATAACATATAAACCTGTTCTAACCTATTAAACGTATCTGTGAGTATGTAGAGATTGTTTAAAACTCTTGTTTCAGATGAGTAAGTGATGAAAATGACGATCTTAGGTGCATAATAAGGTTTATGGGTAAAGAGACACACGTCTCTGATAGACAACATGTATTCATGTTTAGCTCATATTGGTGGATTAGATCTTCTCCACCGAACATCATTAACACAACAACGTGAGTCCAGGCGGTCTCATTCATCTCATCTACTCCGCTGTGACGGGACCAGAGAAAGCAAACAGCAGACTTTAGATATTATATGTGTGAAATGTCTAGTTGTGTCCAGGAGGCGTGGCCTACCTCTGCCAGCTGGCTGAGAGGATCCAGAACATCCTTCTCTATCTGCAGCTCATGTTGCATCAGTTCAG
The DNA here is from genome assembly GCF_963514095.1 of Eutrigla gurnardus. Lineage (NCBI taxonomy): Eukaryota > Metazoa > Chordata > Actinopteri > Perciformes > Triglidae > Eutrigla > Eutrigla gurnardus. The sequence continues at coordinate 243,178 of NC_139933.1, forward strand.
ACGCCAGGCGGTTCTCTGCCTCGCCGCACACTTCCATCATCTTCCTGTGAACACACACGTCATATGTATGCATATTTATCATTATATCATCATAATATTAATCATCACAGGATGACAATGTGTTCCAGCCCTCATCTGGTCACAGGCAATAACTGTGATGTCATCGCCTGCAGCACGGCGGCCTCGCAGCAGCTCATCTGAGATCTGGAGCCAACGTTTCTGTTTAATATCCTGCAGGAAGACCATCAGACAGTGGTGCTGCTGCATGCAACCCCCTCTGTGTCCGTCCACGGCTGATCTCTCACTCTGCTGCAGCACGCTGCTTCCCGGGTACGACTGAATGATGAAGGAGCTCTCATGGTTCCATGACTCACATCGTCTGAAAACACCTTTTATTGCTCCTGCTGACTCTTGACCCCTCGCTAGTGTACCTCCCACCTCCCACCTCCCTCCTGCTGCTCTGCACCACAACACTAACAGCTGACGGAGCTACCACCTGCTGCACCGCCTGCTTCACAGACAGCTTCATATGCTTCATCTGGTCTTTGATTCATGACTCCTCACACCCATGGGTGTCTAGACGGGGGAGTTACACAAGTATGGGTTGTATTCATTCATCGCAGCACTGCTGACTGATGCACCTTTGTAACTCAGGAATGAAGAACAACAGCGTTGTCTAGGTTGACAGTCAACACATCACTTTTCCCAGCAGACCGTCTGATGTAATTTCCCTTCCTCATTGCTTCCAGACAGGCACGTGGTCGCCGTGGAGATACAGAGACACATCCACTTTCACAGCAACGTTCTGCTTCTGTTTTCTGGCTTTCTCTCGGTCACGCTGGAACATCTGAGCCGGGTCCATGATGGGGAACTACACCCGGCTCCCTGAGCAACAGTTGCCAAGAAGGAGCCTGTCACTCAATCACAAACTCACCCTATCAAGGAGTCTTCTCCCAGCTGGTTCCCACCTTCCACCATGGCCTGGGAGAGGGCCGTCAGAGGAAGCTTCTTCTATGGGGGGGAGAGAGAGAGACATGCAGACACCCATCACACTTCTGTTGAGACACTAACTACTAAACTAACAAATCTGCACAGAAAGTACCCATTCCTATACAGTAGCTTCAGTATTTGATGTTCAAGCCAATGGAAAAGTCATCAAGCACTTTCCATTGAGCAGTAAATGCACAGTCAGGAAGAGGAAGAGAGCTTTCTGAGCAAAGGAGGAAAATACAGGCGTTAAATGGGATGTAAGACTACAGAAGTGAGCCATCTATCAAACACGGAGCTGTTTTTACACTTACACACTTTACATCTGCCAGAGACATTTCTGGGTGTGCAGCTTCCTGTTTTCACCAGACAGTGTCATGCATAGTGGTAGAGATGACAGATGTGTGAATGGGAGACCCAGAGAGGTTGAATAAGGAATCCATGTTTACCTGACCGTTTCCTGTATAGAGGCGTGGGACGGACTGTAGTGCATTTTTGGGTGGTGTGGGGTAGAAAACACAAAACAGAAATCATGGACTACACAAGCAGATGGTGGACATTCTGAATGAAAACATGTCAAACATTGTGTGGGAGGTGATGTATGAATGAGGTTATGACAGATCCTGGACCAGTGACAGGCTGGTGTGAGTGTTTACAGGCAGCTGTGATGGAGATCTTACATGTCTCTTCTCTGTGTCTGCACCGATGTGGCCCTGCAGACATGACACCATCCTCTTGTGTGTGTTGTGGGACACCACCCGCACCAGCTCCATGCGCCGCTCGATCTGTGCAGAGGACAAGAAGTGCAGCATCCTGTCATACGTGGTCATGCCCATCCCAGAGCTCAGAGAGTTTATAAAGTGCTGGTTCACTGCTGGAAGCGTCTATAAACACCACAGCAGTGTCTGCACTGCTGATGGCTGATGAGGTCCAGCTCCACACAGACAACTGATTTGTAGCTGCCTTGAGGGAGTCAGGGGTCAAAGCTCATGCATGATTGATAAGGCTTGGTCCTGCGGAACAACGCTGGAATGTTATCTTTGAAACACATGACTCATCGGAAGTGTCTCCATAGCAACGGCCAATGGGCTGGGACCAGGAGCGAGGGGCTCTTTGGCTTTAAAAAGGCCTTTCTGATTACACAGGCGTTCTCCTGTCTGCTAGCTGGACTACACAGATCCACCACACAGATCCACCACACAGATCCACCACACAGATCCACCACACAGATCCACTCTGTGCTTTTAGCCTGGCAAGACAGAATACTGTCATTGTTGGGAGTCACAGCTCCTCTGGCTGAAGGACAGAGGCCAACTGAAAGTAATCAGGATGACCATTGACTGTGCCGGTCCTGCCAGGTGCCGGACTGGGACAGTCCACATGAGGCCGGGTGTCACTAGCCAATGAATAGGTTTGGTGATTGCGAGTTACTGTTCGCGTCTATTTAAAAGTCTGATGATGCAGAAACCGGTTTAAGTCAAAAGCATGCTCCAAACCAAAACTAGAAGCTGGAGCCTGGAGGGAAAGTCTGGAAGTCTAGTCTAGTCTGCTTGTAGTCTAGAAGTGTCTGCAGGGAGGAACAGTGCTCCAGAAATAACCAGGAACACGGAGGTCTAGAGGGCACAAGGAGACACGGGGAGGATCAATGCCAGACAATTGTTTTCCAAAAACAGAATGGAGGGGGATCTCAGGAATCCCCCCCTCCTTTCCCTCCCTCTGTTCTCGCGCTCTGACGTCATTCCTGACCCGTGGTGGCCCCCGGCATTCCCCAAACAGCTGGGTCCAACACACACATTTACACAGAAGCACAGACTTCCATAAACTATAGGCTTGGGAAAAAGCCTCGAGCTAGTTAGTACCTGGCAGGCAGCAAGCGGGGGATTCCCCTCGCTGTAGGGGGGGCGCCTGGAAACGTTCTGTGACATGTGACCAGGAGGACTCTTCTTACAGTTACATGTAAGGCATTTAGCCTTTGTCCAAAGCGACTTACAATAAGTAAGGGGGGGTGTTAGTGGGTCATGCTATGCAGAGTCGAGGTGAAGTCTGAACAGGTGAGCCTTTTGTGGAAGATGGCAGTGACTCTGCTGTCCTGACATCGGTCTGGAGTTCATTCCACCACTGAGGGGCCAGAACAGAGAAGAGTCTGGACTTTGCTGCAGTGGTTTAGTCGCCGAGGCCAGGAGTCCAGCCAGGAGAGAATTGCAGGAGTCAAGGCGGGAGATGACCAGTGCTTGGACCAGGAGTCAAGGTGGGAGATGACCAGTGCTTGGACCAGGAGTCAAGGCGGGAGATGACCAGTGCTTGGACCAGGAGTCAAGGCGGGAGATGACCAGTGCTTGGACCAGGAGTCAAGGCGGGAGATGACCAGTGCTTGGACCAGGAGTCAAGGTGGGAGATGACCAGTGCTTGGACCAGGAGTCAAGGTGGGAGATGACCAGTGTTTGGACCAGGAGTCAAGGCGGGAGATGACCAGTGCTTGGACCAGGAGTCAAGGCGGGAGATGACCAGTGCTTGGACCAGGAGTTCAGAGACGCCTTCAGAGAGAAGAAGTTTCCTCTTCTATGTGAGGAGGTCAACACTTGGTCAGTTGCTGCACGTCAGAGCAGGGAATCCCAACACCAAGTAGCAGAGACTCCCAGCCAGCCAGCGATCCAGCCAGCGATCCAGCCTGCCTGTACTGGTTCCTCAGAGAGGATGTTAACATGTCGAAGTACAGAACGGTCAGAAATAACTGAATGTGACACTCTTTGTTTGCATCGAGATGAATGAAAGAAGTGTTAACAGCAGTTGGTTGCTAGCGTATAAAGCTGCAGACGGGTGTGTGCTAGCTGGGTATTGCTGCTCTGTATGTAGAGGAGCGGCACCAGAATGCTGGTGGAGGACCAGATCCACCCAACAGGTCTAGAGATGCAGGTCTAAGAATAAGGACCCGACATGGACATGGCATGGAATGACGGGACAGAGTGAATCTCAGATTGTGTTTCTACAAGAAACAAGATTACAACGTGAAATCCTGGTGAAACCAAGAGTGTCTTGTTGTGGAAGAAGTGGGAAAAGAAGAGGGATGCTGAGCAGAAGTCAGTCATAATAGAACGTCCTCCCCTCAGAGAAAAGCATCCTTTCAGGTTCGCCATCCGTTCGCTTGTCCACTCGGATGTTCTAGCCGTCACTCACATCCATGTTACCTATTGGCTCATTCCACCTGAGAGAAAAGAAGGCATGCAAAGGTCTGTCAGTGCTGTTTCTGCACCGCCTATAAATACCAATGAAGGGTGTCAGACACTGTGTCCCAGTTTGTTTTAACATCTCTGACACCTCCCTTTCAAGCACAAAGACCGTCTTCATCACTGGAATGTCTTTGCTGAGCCGCCGATGTGGGTCCGCCTCAGACCAGCTCCGGGGAAATCCCTGAACCAGCAGCTTCCACATGCACACCTTTAGCTAGAAAGATGATGTAAATGGATAAATCCACAGATCCACCACCAGCTCACCACCATGGGCAGCAGAGCTTTCAGCCGCTCTGCTCCCAAACTCTGGGACTCCCATCTGACCTCCCTCAGTTCAGATCCTCTCTCAAAACTTTTCAGGACAGCGTTCTCAGTGTAGTTGTCGTGAAGTTTTTACTTGTTTGCTCTTGTTTTAAATTGTAAAGTGTCCTTGAGTGACCTGAAAGGCGCTTCTAAATAAAATGTATTATTATTATTATTATTATTATTATTATTATTATTATTATTATTAGATCCACTGGCCTCAGAGCAGCTGGTTGTTATACATTAGTGATTCTCAAAATGTCTTCAGTTCAAGCGAGCACCAAACCGCTGATTAGCGGTTCTCAACCAGCCGAGGCTCTAATAAGTGGAGTCAGCTGCTGTTTGGCTGCCATGAAGACTGGATTACTTCTAGTCCAGCTGCTCATGACGCTTCCATCAGACTTTCCTGCCACAGAAATCTAGTCTAATTGCATTTTCTGTTGCATGCTTTCAGAAGAACTCTGCATTGGTGTTTGTTCTACATCCAACGATGATAGCATTGCAATATTAAGAGAAGTCAATGCACATGTGGACCAGAGATAGTGGGACAGAAGACAAGTCGAACGGGCAGTGCAAGCGTGGGAAGATAAACAGTCTGTAAACACACACACTGCTCCGTGTTCATGCCAGTGCTACAGTCCAGCTCTCCGCTCAGATGAATGATTTACCTGTAGGAGGTCATCGCTGAGGACCTCTGTCTTCTCCGCTCTGTGGGTGACAAAAGACAACACTGGTGAGCACCGACACACAACAGATACGCAGAACACACACACACTCAGTCACCGCCAACATCTCTGCTAGACAGAGAGAAGACTGGTGTCCACTAAGCCTGAGGGCTAAAGAGGGTCTGGGTCTCTGTAGTCTGGGTCTCTGTAGTCTGGCTCAACGACGCTGCTGCAGAACGAGACCTTCACTGTGCCACGCCTGGATTATATCTGATGATAATACAATCACAAACACTGTGTTCCACTAAATCACACAGAAGTGCTGGTTTCTTGAAGCCACAGCTAGTGAGCTAGAGAGCAGTGTGCTGCCCGAGCCTATTAATAGTAAACTAGCTGGACTTGAAGAGGTCAGATAGATTATTCACTCAAACAGAGAAGGCTGGGAAACATGGGCTCAGCTCAGACTGCTTATCAACACCTTCACACAGGCTGGTGCTTCTGCACTGCAGGCACATTCACATCTACGGTTCACGAGCAGCTAAAACCAGCGTTGATACGACACATGGAAACATATGAAGCAAACAACAACTCCATCCATCATACATACAGTATATACATGCAGGAGGGCAAGCACCGATGCTATCAGAGTTCAGACCACTTTTACTCTCTTGCTACCAATCTGTGTTCATCCCTCATTAACCATTTCTGTAATTATATAGAAAACAAATATTTAAAGATTGTCCCGAACACGAGTCGGTGTACTGTACAATATCAGACAGTGTGTTTGATTAAAAGAGACATTTGATAATTCACCAGAGAGATCAGCAAGTGTTCCTTATAATAATGACATTCATTTGAATGTTCTCCTTTCACTGTAACGCACAATGAAGACGGTTGTTTCTCCCTAATGTGCAAACTTTTCCAACTGCAAGTCTTCTGACTGAGCTGACGTGTAGACAGCAGCTTGCCTGCATTTTGGGTAACTGGCTCTAAATGCAGCCTGGGCCCTCCTCCAAAACGCCTCTGAACTATGGTAACCTCGTCACAGCTGCTTTCAATTACCACGGGAGGAGGCAGGAGGGAGGAGGGAGGAGGCAGGAGGCAGGAGGGAGGAGGGAGGAGGCAGGAGGGAGGAGGCAGGAGGAAGGAGGCAGGAGGGAGGAGGCAGGAGGCAGGAGGGAGGAGGCAGGAGGAAGGAGGCAGGAGGGAGGAGGCAGGAGGCAGGAGGCAGGAGGAAGGAGGCAGGAGGGAGGAGGCAGGAGGGAGGAGGCAGGAGGCAGGAGGAAGGAGGCAGGAGGGAGGAGGGAGGAGGCAGGAGGGAGGAGGCAGGAGGGAGGAGGCAGGAGGAGAAACTGAAGGAGAACCACAGAGAAGGGACGAGATTCTGGGCTTCGAAGAACAGAAACACAAATACAGACGTTTTCGGGGGGTAAAGAGTCCTACACACACACACACTGATTATAAAGCCACAACATGGAATTCATGTTCTGGGGTAGTCTGCATGCTGAAGAGCTCTTCATGTGGTCCGGTCCATGGCCTCGTCTTAAAACCAGTATTCATGGAGCAGACTGGATCCCGTCATCGATAGATCACAACTGATCATTCTGCATGTTTCTATGATGATGGAGGGACCAGCTGACCGTCTGTCTACGGAGGATAAGAATGTGCTTCCTGACTGAATATGAAGGAACCTGGTTGGACCTGAATGATCAGAACCCCTGTGAAGACGCTGCAGCAGCAGAATAATTAAATACATAATTTGATCACTGTAGGCGGTGAGGACGAACAAACACACAGAGCTGTGATGACGGCACCAGGTGACCCAGAGCCGAGCCCGCCACGTCTCATCTGAGAGCGTGTCACTGTGCATGTGAGATCCCTGACACACAGCCGTGGTCACTACTTCAGAACGGTAACCATGGCGACCCACTGTTAAAGTTGAAGGGGAGTAAGTGAATCCTGCAGCAATAAGCACAATAGAGCGGCTGTTAGCGGCCACTCAACACAAGCGGCGGGCCGAGGAGTGGGAGGGTCTCCCGCTGCAGCAGCTGGCAGGTTGGACGGTAACGGATACCGAAGGTAACGGATACGGGAGCAGATGAAGGTAGTTCACTCACTTAGCCTCCGTCATGTGACCCATTATGTGAGACGCTCCTCCGACATCACACATCGGCAACAACGAGCTCAACGCGTCGTAAAACTGGACCACTTCTGTCTAATGCTTCTCGTGGTATGAAGATGAAGCACGGCCATGCACGCATCATCACAACACAGGATGCATGCTTCCATCAAAATCCTGTTCTTCCTGGAAACATGACCATGTGAACAGCTGATAATCAGACTCCTCGCTCAGCCACTGGAAAACTCATCTCAGGCTGTTTGTCTGACAGTTGTGATTCAAGCAAAACAGAGGAAATGCAAACATCACACATGGAATCCACATCCTGAGCTGATCCTGGGTCTGTGGAGCAGGATTGTTAGTTTATCTTTCACAGATAGTGAGACTGTATGTGATTTACTCACTGACCACATGACCTGCAGCACACACACATGTGTAGGTCCAGAGAGTTCAGAGATAGAAACTCCCTGAAACGTCCACCAAGACATAAAACCCTCGTCATGTTCCCTGGAATGAGTCACATGCTGTTTTTCCCCTCGGCTACTCTCTCTCTCTCTCTCCGGTCTCCACATCCATCTCCCTCGTTTCCCTCTGCTGTTCTCTAGAAAGCACCAGCCGTCGCTGGGAGGCAGCTTCCTGTTTGTAGAAGGAGAAGGAGAAACTTCCTCCGAGCGGCTGCTTGCTGGACACAGTGTTCTGTATTCACACAATCACAGGAACCCGGGGGGCAACCCAGAGACGGCAACGCAGAGACGGCAACGCAGAGACGGCAACAGAAGACACATTTTCTGAAGCAGAAGCACAAACTTAAATCCGAATGCTGACAGGTAACTCATTCAGAAGAGGATGTATGTGAGTGAACAGAACACACACACACACACACACACACGTCTGTTTTCTGCATTACGCTCCCTCCAGGCATGATTTACTGCTGCTACGCTGCAATGAGGAGATCATGGGTATTCCAGCTGTGAGCCAATGTAGCTCAAAGTTCCTTTAAATGTGTGTTGCTCTGATGAAGGGCTGGAGCCACGACATCCTGTTTTAATCAATAAAGTAAATGTTGTGTCTGATTAGTTTGTCTTGCCACACCTTTTCCCCGTCATTGATGCCTTTGAGGATGATATGAAATGCAGGAAAGATAAAGCAACATGTTTTTTACCTAAAATAAAGGCAACTGAAGTTCTATATCAACATGGAAATATTTCATGCTTTTTAAATGTGGAAACTATATTCTGTAAGGCAACGCTGCCTCGGCATATTTATTGATGACACACTATTGTTTTCAGCCTGTCGGTAGATTTCTCTGGTACCATCCAGATCTCTGGTGCACCGGCTGTTTGCCTGAGGTGCCCAACACTGTCGACTCCCAGGCACACACACGCACACACACGCACACACAACACACACACACACACGCGCACGCGCACACGCACACACACACGCGCACACGCGCACACACACACACACACACACACACACACGCACACACAACACACACACACACGCGCACGCGCACACGCACACACACACACGCGCACACACACACACACACACACGCACACACAACACACACACACACACGCGCACGCGCACACACACACACACGCGCACACGCGCACACACACACACGCACACACACACGCACACACAACACACGCACGCGCACACACACACGCGCACACGCGCACACACACACACGCACACACACACACACGCACACACGCACACACACACGCACACGCACGCACACACACACACTCTCTCTCACTGAAAACATCCTCTGGCGTGTCTCACCCTCCCGTGTCTCACCCTCCCCTCCACACACCAGATGAGGCTGAAGGCATCTTAGATATCCAGTTACAGAGGTGCAGCATCATCACACAGCAGCACATCGGCAACAAGCCTCAACACTGCAGAACGCACCGTCATAGTAGGGATCCACACTCTTTATACACACAGAGAGGGGGAGACACTTCTGCATCGCTTTTCATAGATGTTTTCAGGCTTTTATGCCACTTCATCAGCACAGAGTGAAAGGGGTCTTGTTCCCTATGGGGGGGCAATAAGGACAGATAGCATAGGTCTGGCCCCTCGCTAGGGACATACCAATATATATGGTCATAATTTAATATCTGTTATCGGCTATTACCCGCTTGGAAAACCTGATCAATCACACTTTCAACTGACTAGATTTGACCTGTTGTGAAACTAGCAACAGACATGTATAAGAACCCTAACCCTGGAAACATACATTACTGCTATTTTACAATAGAAAGCTTGTAATGAAAGTGGGTGGAGTGAAGTGTGTGTGTGTGTGTGTGTGTGTGTGTGTGTGTGTGTGTGTGTGTGTGTGTGTGTGTGTGTGTGTGTGTGTGTGTGTGTCCATGCAGCAGGGGGACACTTCATCAGAGAAAGTATAAGCTTCACCCACTGAAAGCAACGGATTCATTCAGGCCGACGCTCCTCAGCTGATTACATTTCTATTTAGTTCATGTGATTTATCTTCCACAGCATCAAATAACGGAAAGTTAAGGAAGGGTCTGTTTAAGAGGCTATATTAGATCGCGTGGTGAGAAGCAGCAACAGAAAGTGCGTTGCCAGAGTCGGCCGATGAGCAGTAAACCGGGAGAATACTCGCCTGCCAACTGTTTGATTGGCGAGCTGCTTCATCCGGTTGAACTGCTTCTTCATGGTCGGTCCTTTTCCAGGTTCGTCTGCCGAAGTAACGCTGCCGAGCCGGGCTCATGAAGGGGCCTCTCCCCGGTTTCGGATCCCGAGCGGTCGCTAGGACGGGGACGGACCAGGATCCATGGAGCCCGAAGCCAATTAAAAAGAGTTTGGTAGCCTCGCTAGCTCCTCGGCTAGCCGTCCGAGTGGAGATCCTACAGGAAAGTTCCCGCTGGGGGCGACGACATGATCCGGGACCAGCTTTTAGGTTCACGTCCGTACGTGGAAGTCCCGAAGTAAGCCGAGACACACTTTACCGGCTTTTCATGCTTCTCCGCGGCGGCTGCGTTCACCCGTTAGCCGGGGAGCTAACGTTACCGAGCAGGCTAATCCGGCGGCCGCTTCTCTCCCACAGCGGAGCGGAGTGAACAGCGGCGGCGGCGGCGGCGGCTCACCTCTGGGGGTGGGGGGTGGGGGGGCAGGAAGTAACAGCGGGAATCTGCCAGACAGCACCACCTCCCCCTGGACACTGACAGGAGCAGCCGCTCACACAGGAGCAACACAGAACACAAGACACGTTATTGTATGTATAATAGGCTGCAAAAATGAGGAAAATCCAGCTTTAAAAAAAGATGGATGCCCTAGGGGGCCTTTCCTGGGGAGAACGGTGAAAAGAAAGTCAGACTTAATATTTTATAGTCTTCAAGAAACTACATCACCTTCAGACACTAAGCTGTTCTGACCTGTTAATCCTTCGACATAAATCCATTCGAACATGCCCAACTAAAGATATACAGAACATTGACTTCTGACACGTTGCTTTATCAGAGACCAAAACACAGATTTCCAGTCTTATAGAAGACAAGGTGCTGTGGAAACATTGTGAAACACATTCAAGCCCACAGCCGTTTAGCCGCAATAAGACTACTAAGCCTTCCTAATGGCAGCCAACAAGTAGGTGAAGCTGTAGAGGATGCATTAGGCTTCTCTGAGATGCTGTAGATCTGTTTGCCTTTCAGCTGGTTGCCAACATCCGAATGATTGGATCGAAACACCACAATGTGAGCTTTGAGATGTTATTGCCCACGAGCAGCAGCCATGAAGCACACGTGACATTACAGTATGGTTCTGCATGTGGCTGTTCAGAGGTCTTACAGAGTTCTCAGGCATTGTGGTGGTTTCTACCCGTGTGTATTCTCAGGGTTTTTAATAAAGCTACTGAAGTTTCTTCCACAAATACAAGTCCCTCTCTCCTTCATGTGACTTCTACATGCTGCACTGAGGGATTCAGACGCTCCACAGACGGCAGGAATGCTCTGTATCTGACTGACATGAGGTGTCCTTAATGAGGTTGGGTCGGCAGGATTTCCCCTGTACAATTTCCGAGGAAATGTGGCTTTAAATTCCATATTTCACATGGGACTTAATGGATTTCCTGCCACTGTTCTTCACCTTTTTAACGATTCGCCCATTTCTCCAAATCTCCATTTTAACTCCCCAAAGTGACAAAGTGTGTTTTCTGTTTTATCATTCACTCTCATCTTCAGAATAAAACAGATGAATGGGCTTGAGTGGTTCTGGTTGGCTGGTTCTGGTGCCTCCATGGATGTGAAGGCGCATCTTTCACTGGTTTTGTGGACTTCTGATTATTCAGCACATTTACCTCAATTTTCCAAATTCTGAATTTGGTTATAACTACTTACTTCCAGTCAGAGGAGTAAATAATCATTATAAACAATGGTTTACATGTAAAAATCCATTCAGAACACAAACTGATCCTAAGTTAGTATATATAGAGAGACAAAGTCCACAAACTATTGATGAGATGATTTTTTTTACGTTTAATTACAATATTTGCCCATTACAGGTCAATATGGTTCTTTGTCCACTAATGTTTGTTTGTGTCACGGCAGATTTGTTTTATTCTTATGAGATCGTTTTTAACAATGAAAGTGCATTACAAATACAATGTATTATTATTCTTGTGTAAAAATCAGAACCGTTGCAGTGATACTTTTAATCTGAAAAATGCTAAACGGAAGTGGTAACCGCGTCTAGCCGGAAGCGTTCACCGTACATTTCTAGTGGCCAGTTGTTGTTGTTGTATGTATCACACGCTCGTTTTCATCCAACTCGTAGTCCGTTAACGATACGTGAGTCCGTGACAGCGTTCACGGTCTTGTTCCTCTTCTTTCCGGTTCCGGTAAATAACCCCACCTGTCAAAAGAGCGTTAGCCCGTTAGCTTGTACTAGCTAGCCAGTGTGAAGCAGGTGGACGAGGATCCAGGTTTAATGCGGACAACGTGACGTTAGGACATCATTGATGGCGGCTCGCCAGCCCTTCACGGACACGGACACCGCCGACGAAGCCGTGAGGACGACCTGTGACGACGCGACCACATGCAAGAGGTACCGGCATGCTGTGCGGCAACGCATCATTCCTTAGCAAGTGAAGGCGTTAATGCAGGTCCAGGGTAGTGCTGCATGAAACCATGAACGTGCAACTTGGACGTCATAGCTGCAGGTAATCACGTGATGCTGTCCAACATCAGATGGAAGACTACATCCCAGTCATGAGCTCCCTACACTCTGCTGCCCATGTAGACCATGGACCACCATGTTTACTATGGACCACCATGTTAACTATGGGCATCATGTATACTATGGGCATCATGTATACTATGGGCATCATGTATACTATGGGCATCATGTTTACTATGGACCATCATGTATAGTATGTACCACCATGTTAACTATGGGCATCATGTTTACTATGGACCATCATGTATAGTATGTACCACCATGTTTACTATGGGCATCATGTATACTATGGGCATCATGTTTACTATGGGCATCATGTATACTATGGGCATCATGTATACTATGGGCATCATGTATACTATGGGCATCATGTTTACTATGGACCATCATGTATACTATGTACCACCATGTTTACTATGGGCATGATATTTACTATGGACCATCATGTTTACTATGGGCATCATGTATACTATGGGCATCATGTTTACTATGGGCATCATGTTTACTATGGGCATCATGTATACTATGGGCATCATGTTTACTATGGGCATCATGTATACTATGGGCATCATGTATACTATGGGCATCATGTATACTATGGGCATCATGTATACTATGGGCATCATGTTTACTATGGGCATCATGTATACTATGGGCATCATGTATACTATGGGCATCATGTTTACTATGGGCATCATGTATACTATGGGCATCATGTTTACTATGGGCATCATGTATACTATGTACCACCATGTTTACTATGGGCATGATATTTACTATGGACCATCATGTATAGTATGTACCACCATGTTTACTATGGGCATCATGTTTACTATGGACCATCATGTATACTATGTACCACCATGTTTACTATGGGCATGATATTTACTATGGACCATCATGTTTACTATGGGCATCATGTATACTATGGGCATCATGTTTACTATGGGCATCATGTTTACTATGGGCATCATGTATACTATGGACCATCATGTTTACTATGGGCATCATGTATACTATGGGCATCATGTATACTATGGGCATCATGTTTACTATGGGCATCATGTATACTATGGGCATCATGTATACTATGGGCATCATGTATACTATGGGCATCATGTATACTATGGACCATCATGTTTACTATGGGCATCATGTATACTATGGGCATCATGTATACTATGGGCATCATGTTTACTATGGGCATCATGTATACTATGGGCATCATGTATACTATGGACCATCATGTATACTATGGGCATCATGTATACTATGGACCATCATGTTTACTATGGGCATCATGTATACTATGGGCATCATGTATACTATGGGCATCATGTTTACTATGGGCATCATGTATACTATGGGCATCATGTTTACTATGGACCATCATGTTTACTATGGGCATCATGTATACTATGGGCATCATGTATACTATGGGCATCATGTTTACTATGGGCATCATGTATACTATGGGCATCATGTTTACTATGGGCATCATGTATACTATGGGCATCATGTATACTATGGGCATCATGTTTACTATGGGCATCATGTATACTATGGGCATCATGTATACTATGGGCATCATGTTTACTATGGGCATCATGTATACTATGGGCATCATGTTTACTATGGGCATCATGTATACTATGGGCATCATGTATACTATGGGCATCATGTTTACTATGGGCATCATGTATACTATGGGCATCATGTTAACTATGGGCATCATGTATACTATGGGCATCATGTTTACTATGGGCATCATGTATACTATGGGCATCATGTTTACTATGGACCATCATGTATAGTATGTACCACCATGTTTACTATGGGCATCATGTTTACTATGGACCATCATGTATACTATGTACCACCATGTTTACTATGGGCATGATATTTACTATGGACCATCATGTTTACTATGGGCATCATGTATACTATGGGCATCATGTTTACTATGGGCATCATGTTTACTATGGGCATCATGTATACTATGGACCATCATGTTTACTATGGGCATCATGTATACTATGGGCATCATGTTTACTATGGGCATCATGTATACTATGGGCATCATGTATACTATGGGCATCATGTTTACTATGGGCATCATGTATACTATGGGCATCATGTATACTATGGGCATCATGTATACTATGGGCATCATGTATACTATGGGCATCATGTTTACTATGGGCATCATGTATACTATGGGCATCATGTTTACAATGGACACCATGTTTACTACGGACCATCATGTTTACTATGGGCATGATATTTACTATGGACCATCATGTTTACTATGGGCATCATGTTTACTATGGGCACCATGTTTACTATGGGCATCATGTTTACTATGGGCATCATGTTTACTATGGACACCATGTTTACTACGGACCATCATGTTTACTATGGGCATGATATTTACTATGGACCATCATGTTTACTATGGACACCATGTTTACTATAGACACCATGTTTACTATGGGCATCATGTTTGACCTTTAGAGTTTCTTCCAGCAGAACATACATTTTTAAAATGTGGTAACACATCAGGAAAATGTTGATTTATGCAGAAAACATAATTTGGTATGCCTCATCACATGTGTAATTCATATTCTAGGTTTGCTACCAGTAAAGGCTACTGGAAGGACCCCTATATCCAATATTTCGCAAGATCTGTGGGGGAACGGAAGGCACCGGAAATCAATAGAGGTGAGTTGATTCCAAAGCAACTCTTAGTTAAGGGAGTCCGGGGACCAACAGTGTCCCTCATACGCACCATGCTAAATGTGTGCAGAGCAACGATGCCTGGCTGCAATACCAGCTATCAACACCTTCCATTGTGGATAGTGAGACACTGTCAGCGGTAACTTCTCACACAGTTAAAATGTCTACAAACACTAGTACCCTCCATGGCTTCTTATTTGTGATGGTGATAGTAATGTAAATGTTACATTATCAAAAATGGCGTGAGGAATGCCTTGTTTTTATTTGGTATAGCCCTGTGGTGTGTTTTATGAGCTTATTTGACGCCTTAACTCATTGTGACAGGTTACTATGCCCGTGTTCAAGGAGTTAACCATCTACTCGACGCGTTCATAAGGAAAGCAGAGTGTGACTGTCAAGTCATCAACCTGGGTGCCGGACTGGACACCACGTTTTGGAGACTTAAGGTTTACACCCCAAACATTAAACTCTCTTCAAAATACTTTCCAATGCACAGATCTTTAGTGTGTGTGTGTGTGTGTGTGTGTGTGTGTGTGTGTGTGTGTGTGTGTGTGTGTGTGTGTGTGTGTGTGTGTGTGTGTGTGTGTGTGTGTGTGTGTGTGTGTGTGTGTGTGTGTGTGTGTGTGTGTGTGTGTGTGTGTGTCGCAGGATAAAAACCTCATGCCACGGAAGTTCTTCGAAGTTGACTTTCCGACAGTTGTGGCCAGAAAAATACACAATATCAAGTAAGACAACCATGCTATTATTATATTCATCATAAGTATTAGTATTATAGTTAATTTGCATCCCCCATTGTAATTGTACATTGTACATACCATTGGGTGTTGTAATGTGGGGTTGAGGCCTGTAGAGGGAGACAAAGTGACATTTGCATTAAAGAATTAAAATGTGTTTATACTCATAATATACAATACAGTTAATGGACAAGTGACCTGGACTTAACTATCTGAAAGTTGAACATCCTTTCAACAGAAATAAAATGTGATAACCCTAACCTATTCTTACCTATACAGCACTTTGATCATAGCACTGTTGTTCTTAAGGTATGTTTGCTCAACAGCTACTACTTTACTCAGACGAGGACCGAACACTTTTGACAAATGTACTTATTGTAAATGGCTTTGGACAAAAGCGTCTACTAAATGCCCTAAATGTAAATGTAAATAACCCTAATGAAGGGAGGGCTTATACACTGTAATGGTTTTTCTTTCATTTGACCAGGACAAAGCCGCCCCTGTCCAAACCCCTCATCGAAACCCACTCAACAGACTCCTTACTGCTTGGTAATGAACACGAGTTACACTCATTACATCATGTACTGTATGTGGTTGAGGTGAGTCGTTTTAGTATCCATCTCAACCTCTTCCCGGTGTTGTTTGTGTTGTGTATGCTCAGACGCCCACAGCCTCGACTCGGACCGGTACTGTATCATCGGAGCAGACCTCAGAGACATCTCTAATCTGGATGAGAAACTGAAGAAGTTCCATCTTAATCCAGAGTAGGTGAAAATATGTTTTGTCTTCATCTCAAATTTTTGCTTCATACAATTAAGAATTGAAGCCTGAGTTCTGCTCATGGAACATTATTACATTATTTATCCAGAATTGCCGGATGTGAATGTGTGAATTTCTAATTA
This sequence comes from Eutrigla gurnardus, assembly GCF_963514095.1. Classification (NCBI taxonomy): domain Eukaryota; kingdom Metazoa; phylum Chordata; class Actinopteri; order Perciformes; family Triglidae; genus Eutrigla; species Eutrigla gurnardus. Next base: position 260,062 of record NC_139933.1, read on the forward strand.
TTCTTTTAGTCTTTTAGTCTTTACTTGTTCCTGTTCTGCTGGTTTCAGATCACAGGAAGGATAAGACTTATTATTGGTTTGAAGGCAGGTTGTCTGATGGTTTCAGTTGTTGAGTGTAATGTTTGTGCGTAACATTTATTTATTATTTTGTTTGTTAGTCAAAGCAAGATGACGTTATATATTTCAATGAAATCATCTGGATAAATTGTGTATTTCCATTGATGCACATCTGGATGCCTTCTGGTTGCGTTGCTATGGTTGAATGCTCTCCTGCTCTCACTCCCAGATTACCTACTTTGCTCCTGTCCGAGTGTGTGCTGGTCTACATGACGCCCTCCCAGTCCTCCAATGTGGTTCACTGGGCCGCAGAAACCTTCCACACCGCCGCGTTCATCAACTATGAGCAGGTAAACCAGACAAACGACCTCACGCCTTGAGCAGCTCTGTTTCCCAATAGATGGGAGTAGTACATGTGGGTTTGAGCGGAGGATGGACAATGTGGCTTCACCTGTGATGTGTGCGTCCAGGTGAACATGAGCGATCGCTTCGGCCAGGTGATGATCGAGAACCTGCAGCGTCGCCACTGCACCCTGGCAGGAGTGGAGGCCTGCCGGTCTCTGGACTCTCAGGTACTCCTAAGAGGATTATTATGAGTTTAGTGGCGCTGTGATGTCACTAACCTGACAAGTCCCAAATGTGAGACTGGTTCGAGTATTTAATGTGTGGCGTTGCAGAAGGAGCGGTTTCTGAAGACGGGCTGGGAGCACGCCGACGCTCTAGACATGATGACGGTCTACAGCATGTTGCCGCAGGACGACGTGGGAAGGTAATACAGGCTGGAATTAGCAGAAAGAATATTACCTGGAGGCCACCGTAGATCTCGCTCTGACAAACTCAGTAATGTGAAGAGCGAAAGCGTGCAACTCCGGGCTTAGTCCTGAAGAAGTGTAATTATGGGATGGCCTGTGAGATAGGAGAAAGGTGTTACCACGCACTGTTGGGAGGACGGAGCAGACCAAACGCTGGATGCTGATGGTACACATTGTACCTTCAGGCTTTACCAACCTGGCAGAATGAGGTTGTCTGATATGAAACATCTCATTCCTGGACAGAAGATGAAAACATTTGTTTTCTTCCTCGCAGAGTTGAGCGTCTGGAGTTCCTGGATGAGAGGGAGCTGCTGCAGCAGCTGCTTCAACACTACAGTATCTGCTGGGCCACCAAGGACAAACTCAACCTGGGTAACATTACATTTCACTTATTACATGTTAGCTGCAGTAGGAGGGTGGAACTGCTCAGTGATCTGCCACCACTGTGGCGCCATGCTGTCCCTTGCTATATTGACTTTGTGTTACTAATATGTGTTAATTGTGTCATATTTCCAGTCCGAAGGGCTGCTGTGGTCATTTACAAGAACAGGTCATGTGGTGTTTCCTCAGGTCTGTCTCAGTTGGCATTCTGAGTGTGAAACGGCTCGCTGTCCGCCAACATCAACACCAGGAGTGTGAAGGGAGGCGTTGGGAAAGAGGAAGGCCCGTATTCTCATTCAAGCCCTGGTGGTGGCGCTGATCCAGAGTCAGCAGAGTTCTTTTGTAACCTCGTTAACGATAGGAGATAATCTGGTCGAGTGCCGAGAAGACGTGAGTTACCTTCTACAACAGATCAAGTCTGTTTTAGTCTTTTCCCTGCAGACATTGTCGTCTATGCACTCAAACAAAACTATGGTTTAATCTGTAATCTCATATTAATGAAAGGAAGATATTTTCCCATGTCCTCTTCTGGTTTTCAATGAGCCATTTAGATTTTATTTCTGAATCACTTGTACTTCCAGACTCATCTTCTTACCGAACATAGTGCATGTGATAGAAGGAGGAGAAACAACTACACTGCAGCTCATTTCCTTACAAGTATAAACATCTAATGTTTCTGTTCTGCTGGTTTTCAAACAGCAAAGAAGACATGACAGATTAGTTTGTGACAGATTATATTTGCTGAATGCTGTTAAATAAAAACATCCTTTTGTGTAAGAAGACTGCTCCTCTGTTCATTCATGTGGTTGATGCTTTGAGGACACGCTGCCGTTACACAGGCTGTATGGATGTTAGTGTTCAGTTGTGCTGCTTCTACTGTCAACCTTCAAATACAGCCATCTACAGAACCAAGCTGGTGCATGATGGGTAAATGTTCTAACAAGCAGCAGGGAAGGTGAGTAGGAACATTTACTTCAGTGGAATTTTACTTGAATATTTCCATTTTCTACTCCACAAGGCAACATTTATTTGATATATAGTATATATAGGAAACACATTATTTTAGATTTAAATGTTTAATTAAAATGAGTTAATAATGATACGAAAATATGAATGAAATATGATGTAGTAGCCTATATAAACGTATTAACATTAGGTCCACTGTCATGTAGGCTACACATTAAACATCACAAATTATTATTCAGTTATCTATATGACTCTCATTCAATGCGTATACTTTTACTTTTGGTACTTTTAAGTATATTTTTAAGCTAATACTTTTTCTAAAGTAAAATATATTTTTTCTACCACCAACTTAAAAGTGACAATATATCATTGTATGTTTTTATTGCAGGTTTAACATGAGAAACAAAGTTTCTAAAGGGCTTGTGCTGATGGATATGTAACTGACGTGCTATCACCGATGTGCTGACAGCCCTCATACTTATCTCTCAACAACACAATAATAATCATTTTATGAGCTCCTGATTTCCAGCTGTCTTGGGAATATGAACAATTGGCGGAAGGTGGGGCATCAGAGAAAACATGGGGACGTGCGTACGTCCTTTATGGATCATAATGACTCACATACATCCATATACAGTGTGCATTCAGCAGACCACCCAGTGTGAGCTGCTGGTCCACCAGTGCAACCAGTGCAACCGTCCACTATGGCAGGAGCAGAAACCAAGACGGAGGTGTTCACCATCAGTGAGGCGGGGGAGTCAGCAGCAGAGGGAGCCGGCAGAGACCAGGGTGGGGGCTGCTATGAGCGCAACGTGCAGTCGTGCCTGGCCGAGCTGTTCGGGACCGGCCTCTTCGTGTTCGTGGGCTGTGCCTCTGTGGTTGGGGACTTGGGGGTCGCCGGGGGCACCCAGCCGGCGCTGGCTCATGGACTGGCCCTGGGAGTCCTCATCATGGTGTTTGGACAGATTAGGTAAAAGGATTTAAATGCTTCATATTGTTTTTAAAATATCAGAGAAAACAAAGTCTTATTGGAGTGAATATCCCATTGAAATCAGCTGTTTCTTTCTCTCTGACTTGTGATCACATGAACCTGCATGGTGTCTTCCTGCAGCGGGGGCCACTTTAACCCGGCGGTGTCACTGAGCGTGTACCTGTGTGGGGGGATGGGGCTCCCCCTGCTGCTGCCCTACATCCTGGCTCAGATGTGTGGAGGCATGGTCGGGGCTGCTCTGACCAAGGTGAGAACCATGTTAGAAATATTATGTTATATACTAAAAATATACGTTAACTTACACAGTGAAATGTTTGACTTGCTTTGTCCAAATTATGATAATTTAAACATTATAATATCTTAAATTCTGACTTGTTTTATTTTTCTTATTATTTCATAGTTCGACCTGGTAATTCCTTATTATAAACTCTTAACTTTGAGTTGTCCTCAATGAAAGCGTTTCCTTGGTAACCATGATTCCCTGGCATGCTTTGTTGGGTCGAGTGAAAATAACTGACACTCGGTTATTGATCGTTCACGGATGATAGATAATCAGTGTGCCCTCCTTTCAGGCCATCTACCCCTCTAGTGTGTATGGTGCTTCCCTTGGGGGGGCCTTCTATGTGGACCCCCAGGTTCTGGGTGAAGCCACCATGGCGGAGGTGACCATGAGCCTGTTCCTCACCACGGTGGTCTGCATGGGGGCCGTCAACAGCCGGACCGCCTCCCCGTGGGCTCCGATCTGCATCGGCCTCACGGTGACGGCCAACATCTTGGCAGGGTCAGTCGTCCCCAACGTCCCCATTATTATCCAAATATATTATCATAATACACAACACTTCTATCCGCCTCCAGGGCACAACCTGACAAACCTCTTTTAAAGTCTATTTGTTGTCATATCTATGCAGCTAGCTGTTATCTGCTCTCACCTCGGAAGGTGAGGACACAACACACCTACACGTATTTATTACTATCAGTTATCAGATGGAAGTCAAGGTTTATTATTGGTTTTGGTTATTACCTTGATTGGGAAGTTTAATCTTTCATCAAGTGTGTCTATATATAGTATTCAGACACAATTTTGATACAACCCTCATATTTGAATCTGCAAAATAACAATTAGAGATGTTTCATAGTGCATGACGTCTCTTTGGGGGTCTGTTGCTGCGGTAACGAAGCACCATTCACTCACCGTTGGTTTGTACTGCCTGCGTTTCAGGGGGGCGATCTCTGGAGCCTGTATGAACCCGGCCCGGGCCTTCGGGCCTGCAGTGGCTGCCAACCACTGGGACCATCACTGGGTCTACTGGGTCGGACCCACATGTGGCGCGCTGCTCACCGTCAGCTTCGTCAGGTTTGTATGGTTGAGAACACAGAGGTGGTTTTCAACAGACTTTCTAGATTTGAGGAATAAAACCTAGAGTTGAGGTGTTTGTATGCAGAGGGACGTGCTGGCACGATGGAACAATCAGACTTAAAAGTGGGTTGATGTTTTGTGGGCATCTTGATCAATGTAAGGTGGCAACCTCCGGTTCTGAAAAGTGAAGCCAAATTTGAAGTGCCTTAAACCTGCATTCCCTCTCTGGCCATCAGGGGGCGACTCCCCTCTGGTTGTATAGATCTCTATGGTCTCCAACTGGGCTCCTCCTCCTTGGTTGGAGATGGTCTCCTGCTGGGCTCCTCCACCTTGGTTGGAGATGGTCTCCAGCTGGGCTCCTCCACCTTGGTTATAGATGGTCTCCAGCTGGGCTCCTCCACCTTGGTTGGAGATGGTCTCCTGCTGGGCTCCTCCACCTTGGTTGGAGATGGTCTCCTGCTGGGCTCCTCCACCTTGGTTGGAGATGGTCTCCAGCTGGGCTCCTCCACCTTGGTTATAGATGGTCTCCAGCTGGGCTCCTCCACCTTGGTTATAGATGGTCTCCAGCTGGGCTCCTCCACCTTGGTTGGAGATGGTCTCCTGCTGGGCTCCTCCACCTTGGTTGGAGATGGTCTCCTGCTGGGCTCCTCCACCTTGGTTGGAGATGGTCTCCAGCTGGGCTCCTCCACCTTGGTTGGAGATGGTCTCCAGCTGGGCTCCTCCACCTTGGTTATAGATGGTCTCCTGCTGGGCTCCTCCACCTTGGTTATAGATGGTCTCCAGCTGGGCTCCTCCACCTTGGTTGGAGATGGTCTCCTGCTGGGCTCCTCCACCTTGGTTGGAGATGGTCTCCTGCTGGGCTCCTCCACCTTGGTTGGAGATGGTCTCCTGCTGGGCTCCTCCACCTTGGTTGGAGATGTCTGCAGTCTGACCTCCTACCTACTCACCTGTTTGATATGAAATATGCTTATCAACCATGAGATAAGAGATAATGAAGGTCCCTGGCCACAGACATGGAAAAGAAGGCCAGATATAAAGACACAATAGTGTCTCTTGGTAGCTGGTTTACATCTTTCTCTGGGCATTTTGAGTCTCTGTGGACATATTGTATCTCTTTGTGGTTGTTTTATAGCATAGTATGTTTTATAGTCATTTTGCATTGTTTTGCATGTTTCATGGTATGTTTGCAGTAATTTGGAATCTTTGTATAGTTGATTTTCATCTCGTAATGGTCTATAAGTCTATAACTTCTAATGGACGTGTCACTCTTGTGCAGGCTGCTGTTCGGTGACAAGAAGACCCGTATTCTGTTCAAGTGAGCGTGTCATCAGAGAAGACACAAGGCCGTCCCGACTGACTGGATCTGCTTTTCCATTGGGATGTTCAAACTCAACATTTAGACTCGATTGTGTGCAAACACGTTTGTCCTTCAACCAGACATAACTGTTGGCTCAATAACTTTTGACCTTTTTTTCATTTCAAGATTCAATAAAGTGTTTGATGATATGATAGCTGATCATAACTTGGACTTTACATGCTCGGGTGTCTGCTGGAAGACGTTCAGAGACATTTGATAATAAATTCCAGACATACAATTTCATCAAATGATCACACTTTCTGTTATCTATTAACCGTCTTGTCGTACTCATTGTTTGGATCAAAGTCCTGAATGGAAAACATGCTTTAATAGCTTTATTACTTCAAAGATGGTGCAAGGACAGGGCACTGCTAGATTAGACCCATAAACCCATGGCCTCGGGAGAACTGGAAACAAAGCCGTGACTTGGAAGGAAAGGTGGATTTCAAAACATATGCATCCTAAAATATGTATTAGAGGCTGTAATAATAATGGAGATGGATCAACACTGTGCTTAGAGTGCAGGGCTGCATGTAACATTGTCATGTCATTGAATGACCCAATAGCTGCAGCGATGGAAGAAGTTATCAAATAATAAAGCTACCAACCACTTATGAAGGCTCAGTAATATATGCATATGAATAAAAAGTTAAACCCAGACAGAAACAAGTCTTCATACCTGTACAACTTATAAAAATACCACATTTAATGTCCTGCATTCAAAATGTTACCTAAGTAGAAATACACACGTGTTATCATCGTGATATACTGTACTATATGACATTATTAACATACTGATGCAGCAGTGTTGAATTAACGGATTCCAACGTGGTGGAAGAAGAGCGGCTGGGCTCGTCAGATGATCAATGGCGTCTGGGAGGATAAAGGAATAAAAAACAAAATTCTTTTGGACTTTTGGTGAAATGTTGTTTGTTCAGAGGGGGAATGTCTCGTTAGCTTACGATCCATAAATAAATCGGAGGTGTGATTTTGAATGTACACTCTCCATCTGCAAAGTAACTAATACATGTAATGACATAAAAGTACAACATTTCTTCTGTATAGTAGGGGCTAAGTATAAAGTATGACATTTGGGAGTATGTCTCAAAATTAAAGTCCCAGTCGGCAAGTCCAGCGGATCGAGGGCCCTCTGTCAGACTTTGAATGTTTCCAACTCTCACGCTCCTCCCCCACGACCACCGAGCTCCTCCCCCTCGACTCCGTGCCCTTTGAAATCCCTTAGATCACGCCACCTTTGAAAGGAAGCCATCACCTCTTTTCCAAAAGGTCACTGTGAGGACTCGTTGGGGACTGGATCACCTCACTGACTCCACCTGAGGAGGACTCCGAGGACTTGTCTGGGCGGGGACTGCATTGATACCATGGCTCTTCGAATCGCGGTCACCTTTGATGTTTTATGACCGTGTTAAGGTTGGAGTATAAATGCTCAGGGCAGGTGTAGTCACTGGGAGATAGTCGCTGGGAGAAGGAGACTCACAGAGCAGCAATGGGAGTGGAGAAAATGGAGATGGAAGACACGGGCTCTACTCTGATGGAGAAGGGTCAGAAGCCCCCCGCTCCCAGACCTCCCAACAAATACGAGACTCTGTTCCAGCCCTGCCTGGCTGAACTGGTGGGGACCATGTTCTTCGTCTTCATTGGCTGCGTGTCCGTCATCGAGAACGTGCCGGCGGCCGGACGCCTGCAGCCGGCCCTGGTGCACGGCCTGGCCGTGGCGGTGATGGTGGCGGTCATGGATAACATCAGGTAAACAGGAGGGAAGTCCGCTGCATGTTTGGTACGACCCGGTATGTTCAGTGGGATTGGTCAAATCTGCTCCTCTTCCTCAGCGGCTCTCATTTCAACCCCCCCTTCACCATCGCCATCTACCTGTGTGGGGGCATGAAGCTGATGATGGTGGGCCCCTACCTGCTGAGTCAGCTGATCGGAGGAGTGCTGGGAGCCGGCATGGCCAAGGTCAGGCAACGTTGCTTCCTAGATAATGACCTTACGTTGCTTCCTAGATAATGACCTTACGTTGCTTCCTAGATAATAACCCTACGTTGCTTCCTAGATAATGACCTTACGTTGCTTCCTAGATAATAACCCTACGTTGCTTCCTAGATAATGTCCTTACGTTGCTTCCTAGATAATAACCCTACGTTGCTTCCTAGATAATAACCCTTACGTTGCTTCCTAGATAATAACCCTTACGTTGCTTCCTAGATAATAACCCTACGTTGCTTCCTAGATAATGACCTTATGTTGCTTCCTAGATAATCACCCTCACGTTGCTTCCTAGATAATAACCCTTACGTTGCTTCCTAGATAATGACCTTACGTTGCTTTCTAGATAATAACCTCACATTGCTTCCTAGATAATGACCTTACGTTGCTTCCTAGATAATAACCTCACGTTGCTTCCTAGATAATGACCCCGGTGTAGTTGCTTCCTAGATAATGACCTTACGTTGCTTCCTAGATAATAACGTTACGTTGCTTCCTAGATAATAACCCTACGTTGCTTCCTAGATAATAACCCTTACGTTGCTTCCTAGATAATAACCCTACGTTGCTTCCTAGATAATGACCTTACGTTGCTTCCTAGATAATGACCCTCACGTTGCTTCCTAGATAATGACCCTCACGTTGCTTCCTAATGACCCTCACTTTGCTTCCTAGATAATAAACTTACGTTGCTTCCTAGATAATGACCCTCACGTTGCTTCCTAATGACCCTCACGTTGCTTCCTAGATAATAAACTTACGTTGCTTCCTAGATAATGACCCTCACGTTGCTTCTTAGATAATGACCCCGGTCTACGTTGCTTCCTAGATAATCACCCTCACGTTGCTTCCTAGATAATAACCCCGGTCTACGTTGCTTCCTAGATAATGACCCTCACGTTGCTTCCTAGATAATGACCCCGGTCTATGTTGCTTCCTAGATAATCACCCTCACGTTGCTTCCTAGATAATGACCCCGGTCTACGTTGCTTCCTAGATAATGACCCTCACGTTGCTTCCTAGATAATAACCCCGGTCTACGTTGCTTCCTGGATAATGACCCTCACGTTGCTTCCTAGATAATGACCCCGGTCTATGTTGCTTCCTAGATAATCACCCTCACGTTGCTTCCTAGATAATGACCCCGGTCTACGTTGCTTCCTAGATAATGACCCTCACGTTGCTTCCTAGATAATGACCTTACATTGCTTCCTAGATAATGACCCCGGTCTACGTTGCTTCCTAGATAATGACCCCGGTCTACGTTGCTTCCTAGATAATGACCCCGGTCTACGTTGCTTCCTAGATAATGACCCCGGTCTACGTTGCTTCCTAGATAATGACCCCAGCGGACCGATACTTCAACGCCACGGGAGCAGCGTTTGACCTCCTGAAGTCAGACGAGCAGTTGCCCGGGGCCGTGTTCGGGGAGGTTGCCATGACCTGCCTGGTCACCATGGTGGTGCTGCTGGTGGCGGTGAACGGCAGGACGAAGACGCCGCTGGCTCCGTTCCTGGTGGGCTGCACGGTCATCATCAACGTGCTGGCGGGGTGAGATACAGCAGGACGGGCTCCCGTTTAAATGCAGACAACAGCCGATGCACATTAACGGTGTAAATGCTAAATGGCCTCATTTATATAGTGCTTTTCTCCGAAGCCCTTTACATTAATGACTGACATTCACCCATTCATTCACACATTCACACACCGACGGCGGAGTCAACCACGCAGGGCGACAGCCAGCTCGTCAGGAGCAATCAGGGTGAGGTGTTGCTCAGGGACACCAGGCACTCAGCTAGGAGGAGCCGGGGAAAGGCATTTATTCATCGAATTCAATTTCATTTGACACAAATGTTTTTCTAAATTCCTTTCACTATTCACAATCATATTTCATGTTAAACTATTATTACTGAAATTAACTGTTTTTTTCTCCAAATGTATTATTTGAAAATCGTTATTCAAGTAATTATTTAAAAGTGGATTAACTGATACTCAGGAAACATCTTGCAGCTTTAAGATGCAAGTAAGGATATTTCAAACCACACACACACACACACACACACACACACACACACACACACACACACACACACACACACACACACACACACACATTCTTATTAATTATACATGACATAGCTTCGGGCTGTACGGTGGTGTAGTGGGTTGCACTGTCGCCTCACAGCAAGAGGGTCCTGGGTTTGATTCCTGGGTCGGCCCCGGGTTCCTTCTGTGTGGAGTTTGCATGTTCTCCCCGTGTAAGCGTGGCTTCTCTCCGGGTTCTCTGGGTTCTCCGGCTTCCTCCCACAGTCCAAAGACATGCAGGATGGGGATAGGTTCATTGGTGACTCTAAATGTCCCGTAGGTGTGAATGTGAGTGTGAATGGTTGTCTGTCTCTACATGTCGCCCTGTGATAGACTGGTTACCTGTCTGTCTCTACATGTTGGCCCTGTGATAGACTGGTTACCTGTCTGTCTCTACATGTCGGCCCTGTGATAGACTGGTTACCTGTCTGTCTCTACATGTTGGCCCTGTGATAGACTGGTTACCTGTCTGTCTCTACATGTCAGCCCTGTGATAGACTGGTTACCTGTCCAGGTGAACCCTGCCTTCACCCAATGACAGCTGGGATTGGCTCCAGCCCCCCCGTGACCCTAAATACAGGATAAGCGGTAGACGATGGATGGATGACCTTATCTTTATCTCACGTTCTGCTAAGAGGGTCTCGATAGAAATAGTTTGAATTGAAGAAACGAAAAGATGAAACTGTATGAATAGTGTTTCCTGTTTTAGGGGCGACGTGTCGGGGACGTGTCTGAATCCGGCTCGGGCCTTCGGTCCGGCTGTGATGACCAACTACTGGGCGTACCACTGGGTTTACTGGGTGGGACCCATCGGGGGAGGGCTGGTGGCCGCCGCCTTGCTCAGGTTCGTGAAGCAGAGCGAAAGAATAAACAAATATATATTTAATGTCATGAGCGAATAAACATTTAATCTCACACTGCTTTTGTCTTGCAGGCTTATTCTGGGCGATGATAAAGTCCGAGTCGTTATGAAATCATAACAGCCTCTATTGTGTGTTTATTGGCTGCAGGCGACAATAAACCCGTAAACTGTCTCACCATATAAAGGATTATTATCTGTCCCCGGAGAAACTCTCAGTTTGTATTGTTCTGTCAATGTGTGATCGGTGTGTGGATTTTCAAGAATTAAATAAAGAACAAAAAACATGTCGTTGATCTCTTCATTTGCTCCCATGTTCATAAAATAATAACATTAAATTCCCAGACATGCTTGATGTTTCTTGTGGAAACCCCCATTCCAGTAGACAAAGAAGACACAGTATGAGTTTTGTGTATGCAGTTTATTCTATAATTTTGCACCATGAATGACACGATGGCCTGCTGTCAGACCGCATCCACGCAGCCGGCAGCTCAGCGGTATCTCTCGGAGAGAGCCAGGGCCATGTTGGCGAAGAACTTGTCCACGGACACATGAACCTCCGGGCCGAACTCCTTGGGGAACATGATGGAGATGACCACAAGCAGGCAGTGGGACAGGAGCTGTGGAGGAAACGGACAGGATTAAACCAGCTTCATGGACAGGAGGAGTTTTCTGCCTAGAAGTACAGGCCGTTCTTAGCCTGACACCATGACGCATGACCTTGAGAAGCCCCCTCTCACCTTGAAGTTGGCCGGGTCCACCCTCAGCTGGAAGGCGTGCTGCTCACTGAGCTCCAGCAGGCCGGCGGTCAGGTTGTCCATCTTGGTCACAGCCAGAGCGACTCCGCCCATGATGTTCTTCCCGTGGTTCTTCACGGAAGACGAGCTGGGAGACAGATCTGTCCAGTGGGTAAAGTAGGTCTTCGTCTGCGGGTAGACGGTGAGCATCCTGGGGAGCAGGAGGAGGAGAGGGAGGAGGAGAGGGAGGGGAGGGAGGAGGAGGAGAGGGAGGAGGTTAAGTGCCATGTTGAACAACTCGAACAAACACACTTTGAACGGATCTCTATTCCTCTCTCTGGATTTTCATCCATCAAATGTGAACGAGCCCTGAGTTCCAGTGGCGCAACCGGTCAGCGCGCGGTACTTATACGACAGTATCAGCCGAGTAATGCCGAGGTTGTGAGTTCGAGCCTCACCTGGAACATGTCTTTAACTGACACCAAGAAACCATTTTTGATTGGCTTGCAAACCACCATTGCGTGGTGTGTGGAAGTTTTCATCTAACAGTTGAAGCAAACTGACCAACAGTGTACATAAATCAGGCAGGTGACGCGGTTGAAGCGTCACGTTTGCGTAAAGCTGCCACTTACCTCGCCAGAGCTTCAGCCCCGATAATATCCGAGGACTTGGAGATCTTGGCCCACAGAGCCCTCACGGTGGCCTTGTCCTTGTCGGTTAGACTCATGTTGATTCTCTTGTTGACTCTACCTGACTCCTGTGGCTTCGCACGTCTACTTAAATGCAGTTGGCTCGGGAGTCACACCCACGGCCACTGACGCCAAGCCGCGTCCCCCGGCGGTATCGGACCCTTCCTTCCAGCCTGATAGCGCTGCCGGTGGACCGATGCCAGCCTGGAGGGGGTATCAGCGGGTTGCATCGTGGGGCGTCACTCTGGCACCAACATCACGTTGATACTTGTTATTAAGGTGTGAACCTGCAGCGATGGGCTGGCTGGCTGCTTTTAATGGGGGATTTACAGTTAATTAGAATGAGAGGATCCCACTTCACTGAAGGATCCACTCTTGTTCCAGTCCAGACACGGAGAGATGGTCTGCAGTAGTCTGGGTTAGGGTCTACACCTGTACAATCAGACACAGTTAAGCCATAAGTGGACAGTGGGCATTTCAAAGAAACCAGCTGCCACACTGGTTTCATGTCCAGCTATGACGTATCATTTACTTTGCTGAATACATGAACATGCTGCTTCTACTTATTCCCTACAACATTCACACTTTCCTAGACTTTGTTTTATCGCGCTGCAGCTGTGGAAGCTCTATAAGACTCATTATTTATTATTTACTAATAATCAGTCATTTCAATTCTATTTTTTAATTCGTCAATTTGGTCTCCAACCATATTTTTCCTATCAAGGGTGGGCATGGCTCCTAACGTCTCTTCTCTTAATCAAAAGCTGCGTGGTGTTTGGCACCTGGTGCCCGGGCAGATAACAGCAGCGTGCGTTCAGAGATAGCACGCTGGCATGGCACCAGACGCGTTCAGGGACATTTCAAATCAGCTTATTTTCTTATTCTAGTGCTGAGGAATTGCAAATTATTTTAAATGTTTGCACACGCTTTGAGTGTTCCAAGAGCTGAAAAGAAGGCAGATCATATTAAGCTATTAAATAAATAAATACATTATAATTAAATAAATAAATATAAATACAAATAAATATAATAAATATAAATATGTATTTATTTATTTATTAATGAATAAATATAAATATAAATATAAATAAATAAAATGACCTAAATGTAAATGTAAATAAAACGAAAAGAGATATTTTCACAAAGCTGAACGTCTTAAATAAACTACAATATAAAAGGAGTTTAATGTGCATTTTTTCCTGATTGAAAATTGGAAGAAGATTAATTTAGAAGCAGGAAAATAAATAACTTGGTTATCTTTCCTTCCAATAACGGCCGAATGAACCGCCGAGTCGAGCCTGAACACGTCGCTCATATATCTGCTCATATCTGTATCTGCTCATATCTAGCTGTTTTACATTGAGCCTAAACACATACTCGTATGGGCTTGTTGTGTAGGAAACCTCCAGGTAGGAAATGCGACATCTCTTAAGGAACCAAACCTTCCAGAAACGTCCGGAGGAGTCCACTTCTCTGGAACTCCTCATCTCCAACCTCTCAGCCCTCTCCGGGGACACGGGGGCTTCCAGACGCTTAAAGGACGCGGTATTCATAAGCAGAAGTCAGAAAACCATTCCCTTTATTACTATTATTACTATTATTATTCCCCTAATTATTTCTGTTAATGAAATAGAGCAGCCATGGTGAGTGTGGGACCATCACCAGCATCTTCTCCTCCCTGGACTATGACGACATCGGCCCAAAGGCTCTGGGCAGGTAGGCTCTGATTCAGACGTCAGGGAAACCTTCTGGATATGAGACCAGGTGGTGGTTTACCCCTGGTCCAAGTCAACTTCAAGTCCTTCGGGGACCTCAAAGATGCTGCGGCAATGGGAAAGCACTAAACCCGGACCCTTCCGGACCTGGACACTGGGTAGCAGATCTCATGTGTCACTTTTCTCCTCATGACAAATCAATAAAGTCACACTGAAACAAAACCATGACACCTATCAAGATCAGTTTACACTCGATATATGACCAATTCAATTCAATAAGTTTCATTTAATTATTTCATAAATGGATTGGCCAAATAAGCAGGATTGACAGATACATATTAATATATTGATCTGGGTTTTTCATAGTTTACTTTCCTGTTTTATTTTGTAGTTTTGTCTCCTGTGTGTTTCCTGTCGTGTACTTCCTGGTCCTTGTCTAGACTCCCCCACCCTCTGGTGTTGATTACCTGCCTGCCCTGATGTGTCTCACCTGTTCTCCATCAGCTCCCTGTCTCCTTGTGTGTGTGTAGTACTGGTGTGCTGGACCACCCTGGTGTGCTGGACTACCCTGGTTTGCTGGACTACCCTGGTTTGCTGGACTCCTCTGGTGTGCTGGACTACCCTGGTCTGCTGGACTACCCTGGTCTGCTGGACCACCCTGGTGTGCTGGACTACCCTGGTTTGCTGGACTCCTCTGGTTTGCTGGATTACCCTGGTTTGCTGGACTCCTCTGGTTTGCTGGACTACCCTGGTTTGCTGGACTCCTCTGGTGTGCTGGACCACCCTGGTCTGCTGGACCACCCTGGTGTGCTGGACTACCCTGGTTTGCTGGACCCCCCTGGTTTGCTGGACTCCTCTGGTGTGCTGGACTACCCTGGTCCCTCTTGGATGTACCCGAGTCTCCAGGTCCTTTTGTGGGTTTTGTTCGCAGTAAGTGTTTTTTACCCTCATGTTCTCCCTCAGTTGTTATTTTGTTTTATTAGTTAAAAATACATATTTTTGCCTTCACGTTTGGTCTCAGGCTGCTTTTGGGTCCAACCTTTTTTACTACACTAAAAACGTGACATGTGGTTCGTCAGCTCCAGTCTTAAGTATCTGACCGGTGCAGACGTTTCATTACAGCCAACAACGGAGGATCAACAGGCAGAGAAGAAGAGCGTTCAACTTCCAGTCTGGAGAAGAAGAAACAACAAACTAATGGAAGTGAAGAAGGAAAGTCTTCAAGAAGCAAAGACGAGGGAACCACGGACCTCCTTTCAGCGTGGAGCATTTGAAGGCATCACGCAGGTGAGGCTCACCTGCAGTTCCTGGTGGTGCAGAGAGGCCGCTAGAAGCAACGCATCTCAAATCTAACGGACTGACACCTTAATATTCGAGTCACATAAAACAACTATTCAGAACATGTTTAGGCAACTGTTTCACCATCACAACTCTCTGGTTATCGGCTGAATGAATCCCCGTGATAGTGGTTCAGTCTTTTCGGTGTCATCAAAGTTGACGAGGGTTTTTTTCTGTGCACGTTCTCAGGCTGCAGGTGGAACCAGAGCTGTGGGATGTCAGGCAGCCGGAAGGGAAATTAGATGCTGTCATTTCAACCGAGTGCCACTAGACCCCGACCAGCACAGAAGCCACGACTGCCAGCACCGGCCTTCTTAAGCTTCAGTTCACATATTCGTAGCAAGTTTAATAACCTTTATTGTCAGAAATGACAGGATGTCACTTTGACGTATTTCACTCATTCCAATAAATGGGTCCTAGTGTCAAATGGAACAGAACTTATTTTGTCCCTTTCTTGTGTGACAGCATGAAAAAGAAATGTGTATTTGAAAGTCTAATACTGTCATAGAAACTAAATAATATAGGCAGAAAAAAATCAAATTACTGATTTTGTAAATAATTTGCAATATTTCTTTGGATTATTTGGATAAATGTCAACTGAAAATGGTCATACATTCTTAGTGGAGCAACTAAATCAGTTACTGAAGTTGTGGGCATCACATGCAGCTGTTTATTTCAGCACCAGGGACAGCTCCACATTTACAGGCCACCTTTAAAGTCGCAGCTCTGAAATCACATTTTCTTTAGTGAAACAATTTGGAACATGACCGATTCTTTTTGTCTGATGAGATATGGTGCCACACATCATCAAGATGCCTGGGTCTGGGAGTCCAGACCATCTGACCTGGACCGGCCAAGTGTTTTCTTTAGCCCCACAAGCACATTAATCGTTTTTAAAGGTGAGTGCATAGATTAATATTGTGCTTGAGGTTGCATCCGTTTCCTTTCCGGCTACATTGACTTGAAGCGAGAGATTTCAAAGGTAATCTACTGAATTGCACACTTTATTTAGCAGTTGTACATTTCTAATAAATGGGATTGATGTAAACCACCTTCATATAGTAATACAACACAGGAGAGGTGTTGATTGCACGTTTTATTATAAGAAAACATTTCATTAAAGCAACAACAGATAAAGATAAATATATTTCATACAACTGTCATAGAGCATCTCAAATAGTTCCTCTGTACTTGAGCACATGGCCGGGTCTCATCTGTATTTCTCGGCGAGCACGGCTGCAAACGCTGACAGGTACTTGTCCATGGCGGCGTGTGCGGTCGGCGTGAAGGCGTCGCCCATGTGAACGGCCAGACTGACGAGCACACAGTGTGAGAAGAGCTGCAGGCAACGGGAAGGCTCGTTAGTGACATCTTCCTCAGTTCAATGAACAAACATCAAGTCAGAAGAATCCAACGTAGTTTACACGGACGTCAATGAGAGTGCATCTAGGTCGCTCTCCATGCTCCACACATGCAGCGAGGGACACCAGGTGTGAAATAATAACACCAGACAGATGAAAATATATTTCTGTCACTCTTACTGTTTTACAACCAGGGAGTAAAGAGACTAAATAATAAGGTATGTAGGCTGATGTGAGCGTTTCTCAGCTGAATGACTGAAATGTGTTGAGTCTTGGCTTGTCAGCAGAGAAATACCTGAGATTATCATGTCATTCATATAATTATGGAAAAGTTGTGTTTAAGATGGAAACAAGCTTTTATACACACTGTAAATGTGCATGTCTGTTCTGAAAAATGTGTCATTTACTTAAATACTTTCTGTACATTTTCCATGTAAAATACATTTTCAATGCGATGCCGTGGTGCGTTTGCTTGTGTGATCCAGAAGATGATGTTTTGGTGAGGGCACCTTGAAGTTGGTGGGGTCTATCCGGAGCTGGTAGGCGTGCAGCGTCTGGAGAGGAGCCAGGGTGACGGTCAGCTGGCTGATGTTCTGGGCTCCCTCTGCGATGGCCAGGACGATCTTCTTCCCATGAGAGCGCAGGTGAGCCGAACCGGGGCTGATGTCCAGATGGGAGAAGTACGTCTTGGTCCCGGGGTACGAGGCAAACATCCTGGAGGAACAGA
>NC_139933.1:285000-307500 GCF_963514095.1 Eutrigla gurnardus
TGGGGTCTCTGCTTGGTCTCTGGTGGGTCTCTGATGGGGTCCTGGTGGGTCTCTGGTGGGTCCCTGGAGGGGTCTCTGGTGGGTCTCTGATGGGGTCTCTGCTTGGTCTCTGGTGGGTCTCTGATGGGGTCCTGGTGGGTCTCTGGTGGGTCCCTGGAGGGGTGTCTGGTGGATCTCTTATGGGGTCTCTGGTGGGTGTCTTATGGGTTCTCTGGTGGGTCTCTTATGGGGTCTCTGGTGGGGTCTCGGGTGGGTCTCTTATGGGGTCTCTTATGGGTTCTCTGGTGGGTCTCTTATGGGGTCTCTGGTGGGTTTCTTATGGGGTCTCTGGTGGGGTCTCTGGTAGGTCTCTGATGGGGTCTCTGGTGGGTCTCTGATGGGGTCTCTGGAGGGGTCTCTGGTGGGTCTCTGATGGGGTCTCTGGTGGGTCTCTGGAGGGGTCTCTGGTGGGTCTCTGATGGGGTCTCTGGTGGGTCTCTGATGGGGTCTCTGGTGGGTCTCTGGAGGGGTCTCTGGTGGGTCCCTGGAGGGGTCTCTGGTGGGGTCTCTTATGGGGTCTCTGGTGGGGTCTCGGGTGGTTCTCTGATGGGGTCTCTTATGGGTTCTCTGTTGGGTCTCTTATGGGGTCTCTGGTGGGGTCTCTGGTAGGTCTCTTATGGGTTCTCTGGTGGGTCTCTTATGGGGTCTCTGGTGGGGTCTCTTATGGGTTCTCTGGTGGGTCTCTTATGGGGTCTCTGGTGGGGTCTCGGGTGGGTCTCTGATGGGGTCTCTTATGGGTTCTCTGGTGGGTCTCTTATGGGGTCTCTGATGGGGTCTCTGGTGGGGTCTCTGGTAGGTCTCTTATGGGGTCTCTTATGGGTTCTCTGGTGGGTCTCTTATGGGTTCTCTTATGGGTTCTCTGGTGGGTCTCATGGGTTCTCTGGTGGGTCTCTTAAGGGGTCTCTTATGGGTTCTCTGGTGGGTCTCTTATGGGGTCTCTGGTGGGGTCTCTGGTGGGTCTCTGATGGAGTCTCTGGTGGGGTCTCTTGTGGGTCTCTGGTGAGTCTCTTATGGGGTCTCTGGTGGGGTCTCTGGTGGGTCTCTTATGGGGTCTCTGGTGGGTCTCTGATGGAGTCTCTGGTGGGGTCTCTGGTGGGTCTCTTATGGGGTCTCTGGTGGGTCTCTTATGGGGTCTCTGTTGGGTCTCTTAAGGGGTCTCTTATGGGTTCTCTGGTGGGTCTCTTATGGGGTCTCTGGTGGGGTCTCTGGTAGGTCTCTTATGGGGTCTCTGGTGGGTCTCTGATGGAGTCTCTGGTGGGGTCTCTGGTGGGTCTCTGGTGAGTCTCTTATGGGGTCTCTGGTGGGGTCTCTGGTGGGTCTCTTATGGGGTCTCTGGTGGGGTCTCTGGTGGGTCTCTTATGGGGTCTCTGGTGGGTCTCTTATGGGGTCTCTTATGGGGTCTCTGGTGGGTCTCTGATGGAGTCTCTGGTGGGGTCTCTGGTGGGTCTCTGGTGGGTCTCTTATGGGGTCTCTGGTGGGTCTCTTATGGGGTCTCTGGTGGGGTCTCTGGTGGGTATCTGGTGAGTCTCTTATGGGGTCTCTGGTGGGTCTCCCTGTTGGGTCTCTTTAACCCAGACTCATCCTGATCCCTTTAACTGAGATGCTCCGCAGTAAAACATGTCACACACACACACACACACACACACACACACACACACACACACACACATGGGGGGGGGGGGGGGGGGTTTAGCTCAGGAGGTAGAGGAGGTTGGCTGGCAACCGCAAGATTGCCGGTTCGATCCCCGGCTCCTCCTAGCTGAGTGCCTGGTGTCCCTGAGCAAGACACCTCGCCCTGATTCTCCTGACGAGCTGGCTGTCGCCCTGCGTGGTTGACTCCGCCGCGGTGTGTGAATGAATGGGTGAATGTCAGTCATTACTGTAAAGGGCTTTGGATAAAAGCGCTATATAAATGAGGCCATGAGGCCACACACACACACACACACAGCAGTTTATTTCTCAGTGAGACGCTCCGTCATGTTGATGTGGGGGTTTGGTTTCCCCGGAGCCCTCATACTGTCTTTAACCATATATATATATGTATATATATATATATATATATACATATGAATCCTTGTTTTACCGGCCATGGTTTAATCTGCCGTCCGTGTGATACGGCGTCGCTTGCTGTAATTTTCCTTTTGCAGCCTAGAGACAGAGACAGAAATAGATGCATCAAACAGATTGTTGAAGGTTAAACTGACTGGGGATCAGTGACAGATCACTCTCGGAGAGATCACCATGGATCACTGCCTTGAGGTCATGATGAGGGTGATGCATTATGGGAACTGCAACCTATAGGCTTTCTAAGTGGAGGGTGGTGCGTTTGTGTTGGGGATTATTGTGAATTGAAAGTGAAAGTATCTGCTGTTTCTGCTTGTTTCATATAATGATCACATGCTGCTCTGATGTCATCCTGGACGTTAATTAAGACTGGAGATGATAGAAGTCTGCAGTATTATGTTCACATATACTATCATTAAACCATGTATCCACCAACTTTAAGCTGTTTAGTGGTTTCTATTCACACACCGTCACATAGACTACCAGTGGTATTGATAATGGACCAGCGGGTCAGTGTTCTGTGACATGTTGTAATAATATACAATAATAGTAACAACACAGGTATAGGGTTTCTTATTGGTGATTGTTTTCATGGTATTTGTCAACAATGAGGAAATATACAATCATGCTTGCCTTATGAGTGTTCTAATGGACATTTTGCATAAGAAAGTCATGAATGTGCACCGTCGTCTTCTTCTCAAAGTTGTCCTGAAAGAAGTCTGGACCAATAGTAAACTCTGGTCTCAGGGTCTGATTGATGCCAGTGCTGTCCCTGAGGGACTCCAGACTTCTCCACGAGGATCCTAAATGACTCTTTGAAACCACAATTATGTCCTCCATGTTCCCCTCTTAATATTCTTTTCAGAGCCAGTCCTCTCTCTCGCCGCTATTGAACCCTCATGTGGCATCTGTGGGCAATTACCCTCCGGTCTTCATACAAGGCCGGCCAACAGAGGAAGTGTTGTGTTGGCGCTGTCAGCGTGAGGCTGCGGTGAGCGGCGGCAGGAAGGGAGGGATGCTGAGGAGGTCTATTCATGTCTCCAGGCGAGGCCATACTTGAGTGGGCTCTTATTATGGTGGAGACCTTCCTGTCACCATGCAGCTACCACAAAGCAGCTTCATACGAGGGCCAGCTGGTTGCTCTCTTTGTTCCTCATCCTGTCTGCTGCTCTTTACTCTGAGATTCATGTGTATCCATCCATTCTCTTCATCATATGTGACAGATGTACTTTAGCATGCTGGGGTTTACCGACTCACATCCAACACAAAGAACAGAGTCTAACGGCATGGAGGGCTGAAATAGTTTATTATTCTTTTATTCTATTAAGAGGAGCGGGTGCACGACCTTCAGAGGATGTCCTACTGGAGTCTGATGCTTTCCATGAGTCCATCTGTGTCCTTTAGAAAGCTCCAGCTGATGAACAGACATGTAGATGTGTGAATATGTCTGATGATATTCATCAGCTGGAATGTCGGTGACTGAGTGTTACTCACGTCGCTACGACCTCTAACGAGGGTGGCATCACAGATCTCAGGTCAGACCGGCCGTGATCAGCAGACCCAAGCTCAGGGAGTGGAAGTCAGACGTTATGTTGATGCAACGTTGGTGAAGTTTAGCAGCAGATGTGGTTTGGCCTAAAGAAGACCACAAGAAAACAGAAAAACAACGTTGACTTTCGGTTTCACACAAACCGTTGTCCTCGACTTGGTAAGAAAGTACTTCAGATTAAACTGTGGCTGCAGAACATGAAGGGAGTCATTACTAAGTTGTAGAAGCTGTTCCCCCCGAGGCGATGCTCTGCTGTAGAAATGTAGAAGAAAGAAGAAAAGAAAACAGCCTGTCTGAACCTGCACAGGTGCATCCACTCAGTGGATAGGCTAACCTGAAATCCCTGTGCAGCAGCAACACAACGCCACACACACACACACACACTCTGCACGCATTTCCCTTGAGACACGCATGTTGGAGGAAGGCTTCTTCTGCTGATTCTGAATCAGCGTCATGCAGATGATTCTCTGCTGCTGCAACGGATTTCCTTTTATCTTTCCCCGGCGTCAGATAGAAGTTTCTCTGGTTCTGTTTGCCTCATCTTTCTGGAAACACGCAGCTCACCTGCCTGAGGCTTCATTGCTTTATTGTTAACATTTCCAACCAGAACTCTTGAACGCTTGTTTGAAACGTCAGCAGGTTGTAAGATCTATGCAGGAGCCAGCAGCGTTGAGCCCGGAGGCTTTCTTCGATGCACGGCCTGCAGAGCTGGTTTCCCTTCCTGCCGTCTTCCTGTGCAGACGGCTGTGAGGATGTGTGGGTGTGACGTGTTGAGCTTTGTGAATGATGAGATCCCCACAGGCCACCATCTGGAGTGGAGAACACACCTGAGAGCCAATCCTTTATCATCTGGAATGACTTTCATGGGAGCAGCTCAGCGCCAGAAAGACGTTCTGATTATGAAAACGTTCATCGCAGGATTTTAACTTCCTTTGGCCCGGCTTCAAGTTGCTAATTAAATCTCTCCTTCCGCCACAGCTGAGGCACAGAGAGAGATGATTGAGCTGAGAAGCAGACAAAGAATGTCGGCTGACCTCTGACCTGCTGTGATTGTCTGTGCTGCTGTTTATCTCTGTAGAGTTAAGCAGCTTTTTGATGCTGTTCCCTTATTTATTAAGGTCAAAGGACTTTCTGGGGGAGAAATCCTCGTTCTCAAGCATCACATTCACCTCACCACAACTGTAAAAAGCAAAGGAAAGATTATTTTGATCATCGGTTAATCTGCCAGTTTTTCATCTGTGACTCTGTCAGACCCGTGAAACTACAGGTGGATATTCACATCATGAATCAGGAGCTAGAGGAGTTATTTCACATATGAAGATGGAGCTTCAGCCGTTCCCTCTGCAGGACTATCTGAGTAACAGACATTTCTTTCTTTAGACATATATTGTTAAATAGGTGCTGTATATGAGCGGGTATATATATACACTCAACAAAAATATAAACGCAACACTTTTGTTTTTGCTCCCATTTTTCATGAGATGGACTTAAAGATCTAAAATTCATTCCAGATACACAATATTACCATTTCTCTCAAACATTGTTCACAAATCTGTCTAAATGTGTGATAGTGAGCACTTCTGCTTTGCTGAGATAATCCATCCCACCTCACAGGTGTGTCACATCAAGATGCTGATCTGACATCATGATTAGTGCACAGGTGTACCTTATACTGCCCACAATAAAAGGCCACTCTGAAATGTGCAGTTTTGTCTCACAGCAAAATGCCACAGATGCCACAAGCATTGAGGGAGCGTGCAATTGGCATGCTGACAGCAGGAATGTCAAACAGATCTGTTGCTCGTGCATTGAATGTTCATTTCTCCACCATAAGCCGTCTCCAAAGGCGTTTCAGAGAATATGGCAGTACATCCAACCAGCCTCACAACCGCAGACCACGTGTAACCACACCAGCCCAGGACCTCCACATCCAGCAGGTTCACCTCCAAGATCGTCTGAGACCAGCCACTCAGACAGCTGCTGAAACAATTGGTTTGCATAACCAAACAATTTCTGCACAAACTGTCAGAAACCGTCTCAGGGAAGCTCAACTGCATGCTCGTCGTCCTCATCGGGGTCTCCAGCTCGTTGCCGTAACAGACTTGAGTGGGCAAATGCTCACATTCAATGGCGTCTGGCACGTTGGAGAGGTGTTCTCTTCACGGATGAATCTCGGTTTACATTGTTCAGGGCAGATGGCAGACAGCGTGTGTGGCGTCGTGTGGGTGAGCGCTTTGCTGATGTCAATGTTGTGGATCGAGTGGCCCATGGTGGTGGTGGGGTTATGGTATGGGCAGGCATCTGTTATGGACGAAGAACACAGGTGCATTTTATTGATGGCATTTTGAATGCACAGAGATACCGTGATGAGATCCTGAGGCCCATTGTTGTGCCATACATCCATGAACATCACCTCATGTTTCAGCAAGATAATGCACGGCCCCATGTTGCAAGGATCTGTACACAATTCTTGGAAGCTGAAAATGTCCCAGTTCTTGCATGGCCAGCATACTCACCGGACATGTCACCCATTGAGCATGTTTGGGATGTGCTTGACCGGCGTATACGACAGCGTGTACCAGTTCCCACTAATATCCAGCAACTTCGCACAGCCATTGAAGAGGAGTGGACCAACATTCCACAGGCCACAATTGACAATCTGATAAACTCTATGCGAAGAAGATGTGTTGCACTGCATGAGGCAAATGGTGGTCACACCAGATACTGACGGAAAAAATGCACATTTCAGGGTGGCCTTTTATTGTGGACAGTCTAAGGCACACCTGTGCACTAATCATGATGTCAGATCAGCATCTTGATGTGGCACACCTGTGAGGTGGGATGGATTATCTCAGCAAAGCAGAAGTGCTCACTATCACACATTTAGACTGATTTGTGAACAATGTTTGAGAGAAATGGTAATATTGTGTATCTGGAATGAAGTTTAGATCTTTAAGTCCATCTCATGAAAAATGGGAGCAAAAACAAAAGTGTTGCGTTTATATTTTTGTTGAGTGTATATATATATATGTACTAAGATTTAATACTGAGGATGATCATGTGGAGGCATGAGAGGAATCTGGATGTAATGCTCGGTTTAATGCTGTTCATCTTTCATGTTTTGCTCTCTGCTGTTGTGGCAGATGTTCAATCATTTATTAGTGTTTATTTGTGTAGATCACACACACACACACACACACACACACACACACACACACACACACACACACTACAGCAGGACTGCAGAAAGCAAACAACATACTGTGTTACTGCTGTAACATCTGGTGCAGATAAGAGCATGCATGGTCCTATGGGGGGGGGGGGGATCTATGTGACCTACTGGTGCTTTGTTACATCACAGCAAACAGGATGACGGAGGAACTAAATGCAAATGTGCAGTTTTAGAAGCTTCCAGAGGATTCTGGAGATGAATGATTTCCCCTCAGAAGCCTTAGATGAGATCCTTCTGCCCCAGAGGAAGACGTTCATATTCAAGAAGAAGATGGAAACAAGCATGGAGTCATCTCATCAACTCTTCACCTCCTCCCAGACTTTATCAGCATGCTCACCGCTGGGCTAATCAGGGGAGCAGCAGGTTTATCTTTAGTCACTTCCCATGACCTCCACTTCCAGAAGTGAAAGTAGCCCCAGCGGTGCTGAGGAGCAGCTTATAGTCTTAACCCTAAAAAATATCATAAATATCACTTCTGAAGAGGGTTTAAAAGTGCAGGCAGGAAGAAGGAGAAAGGAGGGAGGGAGGGAGGAGGAGGGAGAGAGGGGGGAGGAGGAGGGAGGGGATAGGAGGGAGGGAGAGAGGGGGGGAGAAAGGAGGGAGAGAGGGAGGGAGGAGGAGGGAGAGAGGGGGGGAGGAGGAGGGAGGGAGAAAGGAGGGAGAGAGGGAGGGAGGAGGAGGGAGAGAGGGAGGGGATAGGACGGAGGGAGAAAGGAGGGAGAGAGGGCCGAGGGGATCCCTTTCTTCCCTTCTGTCTCGGCATGTCAGGAAGTGTTTGCTGCTACGCCCCCTACAGGCAGGCGAGGCTGCAGCGCTGCACAGGAGGTCGTTTCCTGTCAGAATACTAATTATTATGATCTCTTCCTGATTCATCTTAATAACGTTCAGATGTGAAAGCCCCAATCAGACCATTATGTGATGTGATATTTGAGGATGAATAACTTCCTGCCAGCTGTGGAGGACGCCGTGGCAGCGACCAATCAGGGCTGAGGATGAGCCTCTGTGGGCTGACAGGAGGGGCGATGTCATGTGGTGCACAGCGAGGGATTACAGCCCGTAATCTGCATGAAACCCGAGTAGAGAAGAGAGATCGTGTGGGATCACACACTCGCATGGCGAGCAGCAGGAAGCTGAGCGACGGCGTTTCAGTGAGTGTTTCCTGTACAGACTGTATGCATGCGAGCATGTGCGTCATCATCATCATCATCCGGGTCAGGCTGTGGGTCGTTCTGGTCTGGTTCTGATCTGGTTCTGGTTTCTAGCTGCTATGGAAATACTATGATGATGGTTTGTAGGACAAAGATCACACACTCAGTCCACCTCAGCACATCAGTATGTGAGGAACAAGCCGTGATGTGTTTGACACCTTTGTTCAGCTGCTTTGTATCCGTCTGTACCTGTTCTGTAGGCATCGCAGCACAGCCTCCTGGGAAATGTAGGAGCTCACTATTTAATGGAAGGCCGTTTGCTCGAGAGGTGAAAAGAGAATGATATCATTTAGTGTAAAAAATGGCACACAGGATGGTGTGTGTGTGTGTGTGTGTGTGTGTCCTAGCACCATCTTGTGGCGTTGGAGCAGTGCTTGCCTCCAGCTCCAGTGGCGCAACCGGTCAGCGCGCGGTACTTATAAGACAGTATGCAGAGCGATGCCGAGGTTGTGAGTTCGAGCCTCACCTGGAGCACTGAGTTTTAACCTCTGTCATTGATGTGTGACTATTGATTCTATGAGTTCAGAGGTCACCACCAGCTGTCATTCAAAGTATCAGAGCCACCTTGTTGTGAAGTCACAGCACATTTGCATCAATCCATCTCTTATTTACCCATCAGCCCATGCTGCGGCGAGCTGTGGATATCGAACAGCTCATCATGATGTAACGGCGCTGCTGGACTACTGTTGTCATGACGATGGTGACGGATCGCAGCTTTAAAGTGCACAACCCCTGGTGTGTGTGTGTGTGTGTGTGTGTCCGAGCACCATCTCGTGGCGTTGGAGCAGCGCTCGCCTCTCTGATGACAACATCAGGTGATGTCACCAGAGCTCCAGTGGCGCAACCGGTCAGCGCGCGGTACTTATAAGACAGTATGCAGAGTGATGCCGAGGTTGTGAGTTCGAGCCTCACCTGGAGCACTGAGTTTTACCTGTAGATACTAACTGATCATCTGTGTGAGTTTCTTCTACATGACTCCACCCACATGTGTGTCCGTGTGTGATGGCTCGTCATTCAGCAAGTCAACTTCAGAACACTGCACACAGTTTTGACAGGCGTTTGGCTCCTCCTGTTAAATGTTGGGATGATACTAGATAGTCGTAGCTTAAAGCAGTTTGTGTATTCGGACATGTGACCTCCCTGTGTGAGTCAGCACTGTGGGGGGATGTGGACCACTGCTGCAGTCCCACAGGGTCTGCTATTTCTCAACAAGGCGGTCCGGTTCTGGTTTTTGATGGTTGGAATTCTTTTGTCCGTCAACGTCGTGTGTCCTACAAACCCTCCTCCTCTGCTTGTGTTTCCAGCTGGCAGACGTAGGGGGCGCAAGCGAGCATGGATGAGTCGAGCAGCAGGAACAGCAACCTGCAGAGGAAGAAGCCACCATGGCTCAAACTGGACATCCCCACCATCCAGCTGACCCCGGTGGACACGCCCCCTCTCACCCAGGTAAACAGACACGCCCCCTCTCACCCAGGGAAACAGACACGCCCCCTCTCACCCAGGTATGCACCACCTGGTGATGCCATCACAGCTCCAGTGGCGCAACCGGTCAGCGCGCGGTACTTATAAGACAGTATGCGAAGTGATGCCGAGGTTGTGAGTTCGAGCCTCACCTGGAGCACTGAGTTTTAACCTCTGTCATTGAGAGTTCAGAGGTCAATGTCATGCCTTCTGCCTTCATATTAATGGTTTAAGCTGAATATCAGATTCTGAAACAATAAACTTTTTTCAAATAGACAATTATTAAAGGATGTAGTTAAACTGTGTGTGTGTGTGTGTGTGTGTGTGTGTGTGTGTGTGTGTGTGTGTGTGTGTGTGTGTGTGTGAAGCGCCTGCGGAGTGTCAGCATGCCGGCTGAGAACCCTCAGACCTTCATCGCTGCCTTGGAGACGTCCAACAACTACCTCAGACCTCCTCTGGAGAGGCTGCCGTCCTTCACACAGTCCATCAAGAGGTGAACTCAGTGACACGTTCTTCACCTCCTCCTCCTCCTCCTCCTCCTTACGTCCTCCTCTTCATCACATCCTCCTCCTCCTTACGTCCTCCTCTTCATCACATCCTCCTCCTCCTCACGTCCTCCTCTTCATCACATCCTCCTCCTCACGTCCTCCTCTTCATCACATCCTCCTCCTCCTCACGTCCTCCTCTTCCTCACGTCCTCCTGCTCCTCTGCTCATTTCTCTTCTGACTTCATTACATCCTCCTCCTCCTCACGTCCTCCTCTTCATCATATCCTCCTCCTTACGTCCTCCTCTTCCTCACGTCCTCCTGCTCCTTACGTCCTCCTCTTCATCACATCCTCCTCCTCACGTCCTCCTCTTCATCACATCCTCTTCCTCACGTCCTCCTCTTCATCACATCCTCCTCCTCCTCACGTCCTCCTCTTCATCACATCCTCCTCCTCCTAACGTCCTCCTCTTCATCACATCCTCCTCCTCCTCACGTCCTCCTCTTCATCACATCCTCCTCCTCACGTCCTCCTCTTCATCACATCCTCCTCCTCCTTACGTCCTCCTCTTCATCACATCCTCCTCCTCACGTCCTCCTCTTCATCACATCCTCTTCCTCACGTCCTCCTCTTCATCACATCCTCCTCCTCCTCACGTCCTCCTCTTCATCACATCCTCCTCCTCACGTCCTCCTCTTCATCACATCCTCCTCCTCCTCACGTCCTCCTCTTCATCATATCCTCCTCCTCACGTCCTCCTGCTCCTCACGTCCTCCTGCTCCTCTGCTCATTTCTCTTCTGACTTCATCACATCCTCCTCCTCCTCACGTCCTCCTCTTCCTCACGTCCTCCTGCTCCTCTGCTCATTTCTCTTCTGACTTCATCACATCCTCCTCCTCCTCACGTCCTCCTGCTCCTCACGTCCTCCTGCTCCTCTGCTCATTTCTCTTCTGACTTCGTCACATCCTTCTCCACAAACAAACACAACTCATTCAAACTGCAGTCTAATAATCTTGCTCTCTTCTCTTCTTACCTGTTCTACCTTTGCTTTTTGCTTTCCTCCTTCCCTGGTTCTCCTCTCTCTCCTCCCTCTCCTCATCTCTACATGCTGCATGAAGTGGGAAAAGGGTTCGCTTTGAGCGGGTCAACACGGTCCCCCCAAAGGGCCGGAGGGAGCCCCGGAGGGTCCCGAGTGTCCGGAGGCGGTCCTGCATCCCCAAAATACTGAGCCGACGGCGTTCCTCCATCCCCAAACAGATCATCAGGTACAGGAGAGGTGGAGCAGGGAGGGTGGAGGCCTTTAATGTTCCACCATACTGCTTTAATAGTTGGATAATAGATATCCAACTTACAGAGACAGTGTGTAGGAAATACCCCCATCTAGTGGTGAAATAGTATGTTGCATTCAGAGGAATAGTGCTCTCCAGCTTTTTTGCAACTATGGCAGCCGTTATTAAGAAGCTATGACAACATGGTCCAACACCACTTCACCAGTATTCTTCCAGCTGATGAAGGTCCCACGAGCCCGGACGCTGTATCAGGATCAGTCCAGGTGGCACTCAGGATCAGTCCGGGACCACATGGTCTGAGGCAGACCGGATACCCCAGACAGGCTCTGAGCCTCAGCACCATGTGGACCACGTGGCCAAAAACCGTCTTCTGGTCTTCAAAGGAGTCTTCATGTCTTTATCATGAACTGGTCTACTCCTGGTCTACTCCTGGTGAACTGCTGGTCTACTCCTGGTCTACTCCTGGTGTACTGCTGGTCTACTCCTGGTCTACTCCTGGTCTACTGGCCCCCCATGTGTGTTTGAGAGACACTACATTAATGTGTTTGATATTCATGAGAGAATTCATGGGATTTAGAGAAAGTTTGTGTGCGTGTATATGTGTGTATATATGTGTGTGTGTGTGTGTGTGTGTGTGTGTGTGTATATATGTGTGTGTGTGTGTGTGTGTGTGTATATATGTGTGTGTGTGTGTGTGTGTGTGTGTGATCTGCTGGAGGCGTCGGCTTGTTGGTGAAAGAGAAAAACTCTTCATGAGTCACGTTTCATGTTTAGGTTCATTAGGAGTCAGTTCATGGTTTAAACGACGTTTAAGTTTCACACACTCCAGTCAGCTGACTCAGTGTGTGTGTGTGCGTGTGTGTGTGTCATGTTCAGACATGTCCTGGTGCCTATCCTCCTCCTCCCCGTCCTTCGTCTCCTCCTTTATAATCTCTCACTTCCTGCCTGTGGATCTTGTGTTTGGACGCCCCGCTGCAGAGAAAGAGAGAGAGAGGAGGACCTCAGGGATCGCTGGGGCTCCGGATGGGGGGGTTGGTCTTCGTTTTGACAAGGACCAGAGCCACTGTGTTCTCTGCCCAGTAGGACACATCCGGCCCCCGTGACACATTCACAGTCCCTCACATACGCGGGGCGTTTGGGAACTTGTGTTGGTGACTCGAGGTCAACACGTCCTCCCCTCATCACTGGGCTGTGTGAGCCAGTCCAGCTGGTCTGCAAGTCCTCTCTAAGGGACTCACCGCTGGGGATTCCCGTCTGACCGAGGAGGATCAGCCAGCTTCTTCCATGGACTCTGGATTCTGGACTCCTCTGAGTCTGGATGCAGATCCTCTGAGTCTGGATGTGGATCCTCTGAGTCTGGATGTGGATCCTCTGAGTCTGGATGCGGATCCTCTGAATGTGGATGTGGATCATCTGAGTCTGGATGCGGATCCTCTGAGTCTGGATGTGGATCCTCTGAGTCTGGATGTGGATCATCTGAATGCGGATCCTCTGAGTCTGGATGCGGATCATCTGAATCTGGATGCGGAGCCTCTGAGTCTTGATGTGGATCCTCTGAGTCTGGATGCGGATCCTCCTCTCGTTGAGTAACAGCGAGGGTTACAAGGTGCTGCTGGCCTGGATGTCAGGCAAATCCTGAGTGTGATCCACATCCAGTGGATTAGAGGGGACCACATGTCTGGGGTCAGTGGGGACAGGATGTAAGTGATGCCGGTGATGGAGGATATACAGGTCCACAGTCCCTGCCCCCTTCAGGTATGACCCAGATCCTGAACCCCTCCCGGAGCTCTGTGGACAGGTACGTGAACCGGTTTACCGGAACCAGAAGAGACTTTGGATGGAAATGTTGGACTGAGCTCCCGGTGATACGTTTGATTATTATTTATAGCAAAGGGATTCATTTTAAAATAGAATATTTTTCATATTGTAAAAGCTCTCAGAAATGAAATGTTCCCTCCATATATGTGTGTGTGTGTGTGTATGTGTGTGTGTATGTGTATATGTATGTGTGTGTGTGTATGTACGTGTATATGTGTGTGTGTGTGTGTGTGTGTATGTATGTGTATATGTGTGTGTGTGTGTATATGTGTGTGTGTGTGTGTGTGTATGTATGTGTATATGTATGTGTGTGTGTGTGTGTATGTGTGTGTGTGTGTATGTACGTGTATATGTGTGTGTGTGTGTATATGTGTGTGTGTGTGTGTGTGTGTATGTATGTGTATATGTATGTGTGTGTGTGTGTATGTGTGTGTGTGTGTATGTACGTGTATATGTGTGTGTGTGTGTGTGTGTGTATGTATGTGTATATGTATGTGTGTGTGTGTATGTACGTGTATATGTGTGTGTGTGTGTGTGTGTGTATGTATGTGTATATGTGTGTGTGTGTGTATATGTGTGTGTGTGTGTGTGTATGTATGTGTATATGTATGTGTGTGTGTGTGTGTATGTGTGTGTGTGTGTATGTACGTGTATATGTGTGTGTGTGTGTATATGTGTGTGTGTGTGTGTGTGTGTATGTATGTGTATATGTATGTGTGTGTGTGTGTGTATGTGTGTGTGTGTGTATGTACGTGTATATGTGTGTGTGTGTGTGTGTGTATGTATGTGTATATGTGTGTGTATGTATGTGTATATGTATGTGTGTGTGTGTGTGTATGTGTGTGTGTGTGTGTGTGTGTATGTACGTGTATATGTGTGTGTGTGTGTATATGTGTGTGTGTGTGTGTGTGTATGTATGTGTATATGTATGTGTGTGTGTGTATGTGTGTGTATGTGTGTGTGTGTGTATGTACGTGTATATGTGTGTGTGTGAATGTGTATATGTATGTGTGTGTGTGTGTGTATGTGTGTGTGTGTGTATGTACGTGTATATGTGTGTGTGTGTGTGTGTGTGTGTGTATGTATGTGTATATGTGTGTGTATGTATGTGTATATGTATGTGTGTGTGTGTGTGTATGTGTGTGTGTGTATATGTGTGTGTGTGTGTGTGTGTATGTATGTGTATATGTATGTGTGTGTGTGTGTATGTGTGTGTGTATGTATGTGTATATGTGTGTGTATGTATGTGTATATGTACGTGTATATGTGTGTGTGTGTATGTATGTGTATATGTGTGTGTATGAATGTGTATATGTATGTGTGTGTGTGTGTGTATGTGTGTGTGTGTGTGTGTGTGTGTGTGTGTGTGTGTGTGTGTGCGCAAAGACAAACAGTTAGTCACACTCTTCATGCTGGACGTTGCCCCCCCTGCTTGCCTTAAAAGGCTCCCCAGCTGGTCCTACTGTAACAGAGTGTTTATTACTGAGCTCTGCTCTCCAAACAGCGAGGCCTCCACAGGACTCCAGACCTGCTGCAGCCTCCTCACAATATGTCATCTTTACTTTTTACATTCATCTCTATATTTCTATCAGCTATATTCAATGATGCATTGTAGCTTTCTAGTTAGTATTTCCATCCATCCAACCATTTTCTTCCGCTTATCCGGGACCGGGTCGCGGGGGCAGCTGCCTGAGCAGGGACGCCCAGACTTCCCTCTCCCCGGACACTTCCCCTAGCTCCTCCGGGAGGACCCCAAGGCGTTCCCAGGCCAGCCGGGTGACATAGTCACTCCAGCGTGTCCTGGGTCTTCCTCGGGGTCTCCTCCCGGTGGGGCATGCCTGGAACACCTCCCGAGGGAGGCGTCCAGGGGGCATCCGATACAGATGCCCGAGCCACCTCAACTGGCTCCTCTCGATGTGGAGGAGCAGCGCCTCTACTCCGAGCTCCTCCCGTGTGACGGAGCTCCTCACCCTATCTCTAAGGGTGCGCCTAGAAATCCTGTCCATAAAAATAATGAACAGGACCGGTGACAAAGGGCAGCCCTGCCGGAGTCCAACATGCACCTGGAACAGGTCTGACTTACTGCCGGCAATGCGAACCAAGCTCCTGCTCCGGTCATACAGGGACCGAACAGCCCTTAGCAGAGGGCCCCCGACCCCGTACTCCCGAAGTACCTCCCACAGAATGCCACGAGGGACACGGTCGAATGCCTTCTCCATGTCCACAAAACATGTGGACTGGTTGGGCAAACTCCCATGAACCCTCGAGCACCCTGCGGAGGGTATAGAGCTGGTCCAGTGTTCCACGGCCAGGACGAAAACCGCATTGTTCCTCCTGAATCCGAGGTTCGACTATCGGCCAAATTCTCCTCTCCAGTACCCTGGAATAGACTTTCCCGGGGAGTTAGTATTTAAGGTTCCAAAGAAAATGTGTAAAACAGATGACACAGTCCTACCTACAGGAGGTCCAGGCAATGTTATGAATATCTATATATCCATATCTATCTATATCTATATATATACTGTCTGCCTGCCTGTCTGTCTGCAGGGGCACGGCCGACTGGTTCGGGGTGAGCAGCGACAGCGACAGCACCCAGCGATGGAGGAGGCGGAGCCTGCAGCACTGCAGCCACCTGTACGGGGGTCTGAAGCCTCAGGTGATGAGGGAGATGGTGCTGCCCAGCCAGGACAACCTCTCCCTGGCCAGCACTGAGACCCCCCCTCCCCTCTACCTCCCACCCCACCACCCCTCCCACCACCACTATGGCATGCAGAGGGTAGGCTGGCACCGCTCACGGGGACGGAGGGGTCCTTCACTCTTTATTAGGTCTTCATTAGGTCTTCATTAGGTCTGTATTAGATCTTTATTAGATCTTTATTGAGGTCTGTATTAGATCTTTATTTAGATCTTAATTAGATATTTATTTACATCAGTATTTTTTATTTATAAGATCTTTATTTAGGTCTCTATTTAGGTCTTTTTTAGATCTTCATTAGATATTTATTACATGTTTATTAGATCTTTATTTAGATCTGTATTATATCTTTATTTAGATCTTTATAAGGTCTTTATAAGGTCTTTATTAGATCTTCGGCGCTTGCTTTCCCAGTTTGCTTCATCATCTTCTTATAGCTTCATGTCATCCCTGCTTCTCACTATTCTCTCACTGTGTGTTTACTGTTTTATGTGGCTTGACAATCATGTGTGTGTGTGTGTGTGCAGATTGTCGACCCCCTGGCCCGGGGTCGTGCCTTCCGCATGGTGGAAGAGGTAGACGGCTTCAGTGTCCCGCAAACCCCCGTCACGCCCGGCACCCCCTCCCTCTGCTCCTTTTCCAGCTCTCGCTCCGCCCTCAACCGGTTGCCACGACGACGCAAACGGGAGTCTGTCGCAGTCATGAGTCTGAAAGCTGCAGCAGCACTAATGAAGGTGTTTGTTTGAAATACTCTGTGCTTCTCAAAGTCTGCGTTTGTCACTTGGAGTCACTTTAAAGCCGTTTGAATATATATAGCTTTCTGCTGGATCCGAATATTGCTGGAATGCTTCTCCACCAAACACAGATAAAGTGTCTGGATGATGATGATGATGATGATGATGATGATGTGTTGGTCAGGGCCGGACGTTGGCCGACAGCAGCGCCGGGCGATGTCGCAGGAGGAGTTTCATGCCTCCGAGTGTCTTTGAGGACGATACGGTGGACTTCCCTGATGAGTTGGACACATCCTTCTTCACCAGAGTGAGTCCCATCACGTCCAGCATAACAATAACAACATCAGATTAAAAACAATAATGGGCTGTGGTTCTACTGACTTGGTTCTGGTCTCGGTAGGACGGCCTGCACGATGAGTTGTCCAGCTACGCAGACGAAGTCTTCGAGACGCCATCGGAGGCCGACCTCAAACAGCTGGATGAGAGCGAGCTCACAGGAAGTGCACTGGATAAGAGCGAGCTGGAGAGGAGTCACCTGCTGCTGTGGGACGATATTTTACAGTATTTACATCTATATAGATATATATCTATATAGATGTATCTGATGTATCAGTGCTTTCTTCTCCAGGCCGTTAGAGCGAGGATGGCGGAAAGCCAAAGACGGCTCTCTGGTCCAGCCTAAGGTGCGTCTGAAACAGGAAGTGGTGAGCGTCAGCAGCCACCAGCAGCGTGGACAGAGGATCGTGGTTCCCGTGAAGAAGCTGTTTGCCCGAGAGAAGAGGCCGTACGGGCTCGGCATGGTGGGCCGGCTCACCAACCGCACCTACCGCAAACGCATCGACAGCTTCGTCAAACGGCAGATCGAGGACATGGACGACCACAGGTAGGACAGACCACAGGTAGGACCTGCTGCAGGTAGGACAGACCACAGGTAGGACCTCCTGCAGGTAGGACAGACCACAGGTAGGACAGACCACAGGTAGGACCTCCTGC
Organism: Eutrigla gurnardus; assembly: GCF_963514095.1. Classification (NCBI taxonomy): domain Eukaryota; kingdom Metazoa; phylum Chordata; class Actinopteri; order Perciformes; family Triglidae; genus Eutrigla; species Eutrigla gurnardus. Next base: position 302,570 of record NC_139933.1, read on the forward strand.
AGGTAGGACAGACTACAGTAGGACCTGCTGCAGGTAGGACAGACCACAGGTAGGACCTCCTGCAGGTAGGACAGACTACAGTAGGACCTGCTGCAGGTAGGACAGACCACAGGTAGGACCTCCTGCAGGTAGGACAGACCACAGGTAGGACAGACCACAGGTAAGACCTGCTGCAGGTAGGACAGACCATAGGTAGGACCTCCTGCAGGTAGGACAGACCACAGGTAGGACCTCCTGCAGGTAGGACAGACCATAGGTAGGACCTGCTGCAGGTAGGACAGACCACAGGTAGGACCTCCTGCAGGTAGGACAGACCACAGGTAGGACAGACCACAGGTAAGACCTGCTGCAGGTAGGACAGACCATAGGTAGGACCTCCTGCAGGTAGGACAGACCACAGGTAGGACCTCCTGCAGGTAGGACAGACCACAGGTAGGACAGACCACAGGTAAGACCTGCTGCAGGTAGGACAGACCATAGGTAGGACCTCCTGCAGGTAGGATAGACCACAGGTAGGACCTCCTGCAGGTAGGACAGACCATAGGTAGGACCTGCTGCAGGTAGGATAGACCACAGGTAGGACCTCCTGCAGGTAGGACAGACCACAGGTAGGACCTGCTGCAGGTAGGACAGACCACAGGTAGGACCTCCTGCAGGTAGGACAGACCACAGGTAGGACCTGTGCAGGTAGGACTGACCGAAGGTAGGACAGACCACAGGTAGGACCTGCTGCAGGTAGGACCTGTGCCCGTAGGACAGACCACAGTAGGACCTGTGCAGGTAGGACCTGTGCCCGTAGGACAGACCACAGTAGGACCTGTGCAGGTAGGACAGACCACAGGTAGGACAGACCACAGGTAGGACCTGTGCAGGTAGGACCTGTGCCGGTAGGACAGACCACAGTAGGACCTGTGCAGGTAGGACTGACCACAGGTAGAACAGACCACAGGTAGGACCTGTGCCGGTAGGACAGACCACAGGTAGGACCTGCTGGTGAAGACGACTACCGTTGAGGTCCATGGACCAGATAACAGAGACTTCTGTCCCCCAGGCCTTTCTTCACCTATTGGATCACATGTGTCCATCTGCTGGTCACCATTCTGGCCGTCATCATCTACGGCTTCGCCCCCGTGGGCTTCTCCCAGCATGAAACCGTGGACTCTGTGAGTGTGCTCCGCAGCGTTTGTTACGTATGAACCAGCTTTATGAGTAAACCTGCCTTCTTTTTGCAGGTGTTGAGGAACAAGGGAGTTTATGAAAACGTTAAGTTTGTGCAGCAAGAGAACTTCTGGGTGGGTCCGAGCTCAGTAAGTGTGTTCTGTCTTCCATTCAGCTCCTTCTCTCTGGGATCGGGGGGTTATCAGCTAATTGTAAAAACAGCATCATGAATCAACTGGAACGAGTTCTGCTGTGATGTCATCCTGCTGTGATGTCATCCCTCTGTGTTCTGCAGGAGGCGCTGATTCACCTGGGAGCCAAGTTCTCCCCGTGCATGCGTCAAGACCGCGAGGTCCACAAACTGATCCAGGAGAAGCAGGCGAGAGAGAGGGAGTCGGGCTGCTGCGTGAGGAACGATCGCTCCGGCTGCCTGCAGACGTTACAGGAGGAGTGTTCAGTCAGTGATACATATACACACATATATATGGAGATATAGATATATATGTTGAATATGAGCGTCTTCACCGCCTTCCCATGATCCTCTCCTGCAGAGCACCCTGGCAGTGTGGGTGCGGTGGCCTCAGCATCCCAGTGCTCCGTATCTGAATAGTACACTCCGCCAACATGGTGCCGTCTGCCATCAGGACCCCAGGTAGCTCCACCACAGCACTGCTGATGTCATTCATTGCATCATGTTGGAGCTCAGAAAACTTTTATTTATCTATCTTGAAATATGTTGCTCTCGATTTCCAGCATTTGTCTGGAGCCGGCCTCCGTTCCACCTCACGAGTGGCCCGATGACATCACCAAGTGGCCGGTGAGTACATCTACACGTAACAGATCCATGTTAGTATTGTAGAACACACTGAGATCTACACACGAGGACCAGCTGATCCGAGGTCTGCTGGTCTGCAGGTCTGTACGCGGTACAACTCTGGGAATCACACCAACCTGCCCCACATCGACTGCACCATCACGGGCCGACCCTGCTGCATCGGGACCAAGGGACGGTGAGCGTCGACGCGGACTAGCACCAGACGAGTCACGCTGCATGCGTGGCAACATTCACTCGTACGTTTGACTCCAACTATATATTCAGCATGCTTTCTCTTTCCATGTTGTAGATGTGAAATCACCTCCAGAGAGTACTGCACCTTCATGCACGGATACTTCCACGAGGAGGCGACGCTCTGCTCTCAGGTAGGACCAACCTGCTGTATCTGTTAGACAAGCAGTCTCACCCTCTCCCTGTCTCACTCTCTCCCTGTCTCCTGCAGGTGGCGTGCATGGATGACGTGTGTGGTTTGCTGCCTTTCCTGAACCCGGAGATCCCAGACCAGTTCTCCAGACTCTGGCTGTCCCTCTTCCTTCATGCTGGGTGAGTGGACTCCCCTCCTCCTACATTTAAATCGGCACCGCAGTGCTTCATGGGAAGAAGACCTGCTTCATCCATGGTGGACTCGGTGTGTCCTGCAGGATCCTGCACTGCCTGGTGTCGGTGTTCTTCCAGATGACGGTGCTGAGGGACATCGAGAAGCTGGCTGGCTGGCTGAGGATCTCCATCATCTACGTGCTCAGCGGCATCACGGGGAACCTCGCCTCGGCCATCTTCCTGCCCTACCGAGCTGAGGTACAGGGTCTTCATTCATGTGGGTAGGAGGTGTTTGAGACTACGTGGTGTTAGAAGGGGTCTCCTCTGTGGCAGGTGGGTCCTGCAGGCAGCCAGTTCGGCATCCTGGCCTGTCTGTTCGTGGAGCTGTTTCAGAGCTGGCAGATCCTGGAGCGACCGTGGCGGGCCTTCGCCAAGCTGCTGGCCATCTCCGTCTTCTTCTTCTCCTTCGGCATGCTCCCGTGGATCGACAACTTCGCCCACATCTGCGGTTTCGTGTCGGGGTTCTTCCTGTCCTTCGCCTTCCTGCCGTACATCAGGTACATCACCGACTCCTGCTGCTCGATGTATGGTTAATATGAATCCTCTCCTAAGAGTATATTATATATATATATTACTATATGTTACTGCATGTTATTCTCTCAGTGCAAACACAATAAAGGAATATTATAAAGCCATTCATCCATTCTCAGATACATAACACTGGTCTTTGTGTCTCTTCAGCTTTGGGCAGTCTGACATGTACCGTAAGAGGATCCAGATCTGTGTCTTCCTGCTGGTCTTCCTGGGTCTGCTGTCCGCCCTTGCGGTCCTCTTCTACGTCTACCCCGTCAAGTGTGACTGGTGCGAGTTCCTCACCTGCATCCCCATCACGGACAAGTTCTGTGAGAAGTACGACCTGAACGCCCACCTGCACTGAAGCACCTGGACGTTCTTCTTCTTCCACGAGGATGTTGTGGTTTCACGTTCATGGGAACAGAACTGTCAGTGTCCCGTTACTGTAAAAGATCAACCATGGATTTGTGCGTCATTGATCTCTAGCTGGGCTAATCAGCAACCATGCACACCGGGAGAGAGCTCTTCTGTGGTTGAAATGGACCTAACGGCACCCCCTTGTGGCCAAAAGGCAACCTGAGATGCTGCAATGGTTCAGCAGAGGGTTTTTATTTAGTACTTTTTTACTGAAGTCTGATTTACTGGATGCTTTGACGCCATGAAATACGACTCTAAAATGTGCCTTATTGACAAACAAAAACATGTTTTTTTATCAGTTTGTGTCAACAGTTTCTAACATTCTGGTTGCTGGAGGATCAACGGTGATATTTGGTGGCTGAATCTGTTTTTACCACCTGGAGATGTTCGTTTCCTCCACAGCCTTTAATGCCCTTCAGTCCTACATGTGTTGTTTTGTATTCATGGAAATAACACACTTGTTATTTGCTCCGTTGTGAATGAGCTGTTTTCATTGATGCGGTGGCGTTTTAGCTGCCTGACAATAAACACTCCGGCTCTATCATCAGGGCCATGATCTCCACACGTCGAAGCATCACAGCTGGACGCCAGCAGGTGGCGCTGTCGCTGTGCTGACCTAAATAATACGTTAGGAAAACTCAACGTGTCTGTCAGACAGCAGCCTCCTCAGTGTGATTCCACACCTGTTCACCCGTACCTGGGTCCAGACCGGAGTCCAGCATGAGATGCATTATGATTCAAATATCTATGTAAACAACTTGATTTGGTTGCAACAATATTTTGTTTTTAAAGACCTTCTGTTTCTGAAATATTTCAAAGAATTCGTTTTTTTAAATCAATAAACACAACAGTGAAAGTAAAGTGGATTTGTTTATTTATTTTTTTACACACTGAGGTGCGCGATCAAGCGCCGCGAGACGCGATGACGTCATTTTCAGCCGCGCGCACCTCGCCAGTAAACGCGTACGTTTTTCTAAGGTGACGTCCATGTCCCGTCCCGCGCTCCGTAGTTTAATGGCGGCTCGGGTTGAGTGGTTACATCAACACGCATCTGAGCCGCCGGAGACACGTGAGTCATAATCTATATAATAACTCATACAGACCAGACCACTACAGGCCACCTGGGCTGTAGTGGTCTGGTGGTGGACTCTGGTAGTGGACTCTGGTAGTGGACTCTGACAGTGGACTCTGATAGTGGACTCTGGTAGTGGACTCTGACAGTGGCTCTGATAGTGGACTCTGACAGTGGACTCTGATAGTGGACTCTGGTAGTGGACTCTGATAGTGGACTCTGGTAGTGGACTCTGATAGTGGACTCTGAACGTCTCATGCTGGTGAGTACATGGTGGTGTGTTCAGAGGGAACTAGTTCTTGTTTACTCCAGGTTGAACAGGTGAGACAGTGAGTTGTT